>NC_046658.1:162947140-162958170 GCF_010883055.1 Belonocnema kinseyi | reverse complement strand
CATACTTACTCGAATTTTTTCTAAATTAATAATTGACTACGTATTTTGTCAGTTTCTAATGAAAATTACGTTTGGTTGACAATTAATTTCTTTGGTTGAAAATTCTTTAATTTTAAATATTTTTAAGTAGAATATACTAAAAAATGACCCTGATGTAATTTTATATTAGTACGTTATTGGCCTTTTATTCATATTAATTTTTGTCCGTTTTTTCCTCCTGACAATTATACTTTTAGTTGAGAATTTTATTATTAGGCTACAAAATCAACAATTTGATGAAGAAGTAATCCTTTATGTTTGATATATCCACGATTATATTATCGAAGTGTCTCATCGTCCCGAAATTTCGGGACGACTAGCCTATTCTCACCATTTGGCTAGTCATCCCGAAATTCGTGATGACTAGCCTATTTTCACTATTTGTCTAGTCGTCCCGAAAATTATGTATTTTTGAAATTTTACTCCTTTTGAGTTAGCCAAAGATTATGAAAACTGCTAGCAGTCCTTAGAAGAAATTCAGAAACGAATAAAACTAAAAGTTAGGTTATGTTTTAGAAAATGTAGTCCTAAGCGCTAACTCATCCAATATATATTTGCTCTGTGTATCCGTAGCCTTGTTCACCAAAAGCCTTAGTTTTTTTTAGAAAATAAAGAATATCTTGGTAAAAAGTTTAGAAATTTTTTAAATAGGACTTGCTACTAGAAATAATTTAAGTCATACCCATAAAACTTTCCAATATCTGATAAGGGGAAAGGCGGCCTTGTGTCTAATCACAAAACTTATTTAGGGTCACATCCCCAACCCCCTTTTTCAACACCCCGTGGGGAGGCAAGAATGCACCCCTGTGACTGGTCACACACATAATGTAAGGTCACACCCATAAACCTTTCCAAGATCTGATGAGGGGAAAGGCGGCCTTGTGTCTGATCACAGAATTAATTTAAGGTCACAGCCCCTACCCCCTTTTCCAAAGCCCCGTGGGGAGGCGGAAAGGCACCCCTGTGACTGGTCGCAGAAATAATGTAAGGTCACACGCATAAACCTTTCCAAGATCTGATAAGGGGAAAGGCGGCCTTTTATTTGACCACATAAATAATTTAAGGTCACATCCCCAATCCTCTTTTCCAACACCCCGTGGGGAGGCAAGAATGCACCCCTGTGACTGGACAAAGACATAATGTAAGGTCACACCCATAAACCTTTCCAAGATCTGATGAGGGGAAAGGCGGCTTTGTATCTGATCACATAAATAATTTAAGGTCACATCCCCAATCCCCTTTTCCAACACCCCGTGAGAAGGCAAGAATGCACCCCTGTGGCTGGTCACAAAATTTTTTTTTAATTAAAAATTTAACCAGTCAAGTTTTGGCTAAAAATTGTTTCTTTTTTTTAATGAAAATTCAATTACATGGGTAAAAGTGGAACACTTCGTTAAAAATTAATTTTTTTGTTTCACGGTTCTAAACTATGGTTCAACATTTAAAAATGTCTGGAAAATTCGTTTTTTTATTTTAAATGAACTTCTACCTGAATATGATAGTTTTCAATTTTTTGTTGAAAATTGATCTGTTTTAGTTAGAACTTCGTATTTATAAATAGAGAACTAATTTTTTGGATCGAAATTTCTTGTATATTGGTTAAACTGCAACTGTTTGGTTAAAGATTAACTCTTTTGTAAAAGTTCAACAATTTGGATTACATTTTTTTTCTATCTCGACTGACAAATTTTTAACTGTTGGACATTCGTCTTTTTGGTAGGATAATCAAACTTCTGGGTTGAAAGTTGAAATTCTTTGTTAAAATCTTTGTTTGGTTAAAGATTCATTATTGGTATTTAAAACTCTTCTCTTTGTTTCGAAATTAAATTATTTTGTCGAAGATTAGTCTTTTTGGTAAAAATTTAATATTTCAGGGTTGGTAATTCAACTGCTTTGTAGAAAATTCGTCTTGCAGGTTTAAAATTTGTGTTTTTTTAATCAAAATTTGACCTTCTTTGTTAAAAATTCATTTGTTTGCTTACATATTCATCATGTTTGTCAAAAATTCATCCTTTATTTAAAATTCAACTATTTTCTTGAAGTATTTATTTACTGAAAAATGATCTTTTTTCATTGAAAACAGAACTATTCGTTTGAAAATATAACTGGAAAATGAATAATTCAAAAAGAGATTATTACACACGGAATTCAACTCACTTTAATGATATTAACAACAACAAATTATTGGATAGTAAAAATGTCAATATATTCGCTAAAACCAAAGAAATGAATAAAAGGACAACTTTAAAATATTTTCGATTTCAGTTTTGTTATTTCCACAGTGGTAAAATAAACATTTACCAAAAAACGGTTTTTGACCATAGAATCGGATTTTGGGAGCGTATGATAAATTTCGCATTTGACACATTTTTAGAAAGGCACATAAACAAGTGAGTTTTTATCCTGAAAATTCGGAAAAGCCCTGAATTTTTTTTTCCACAAACGCGAGACACTCTAGGTATGTTTTCAAGTATTTTTCTTCACATTCAATATTTCACCTATGTCTGAGGTTATAAAAGTAGCTTTCATGAATACCAAAAATATTTTATTATTTATATTACAATTTTACGAATTTTTTTGCTTTTTCTTTTATCGGATTTTCTGTCTTTGGCGCTGCTAAGTTTCTCGCTCTAACAGGTCAAAAACTTTACCAACGGAATACTACCGATTTTCGGGTATAAGTTCGTAATTATATTAGCCAGGGGGCACTAGACGGTATTTCCGATTTTCTTATAGATGTCGCTACAGTCATTGATGTGCTCAGACAAACCTACCGTTTCGCCGTAAGTGAACTGAGAATTCTGCCTTGATAGTCTAATGGCAAAAAAGTCTACTCAGAACTTCGATTTTATGGTCCTATTGTCGGCCTGGAAATGAAAAAAATTCCAAAAATTTTGTAGCGATATAAAGTAACACAGCCATGCCAACATCTGAAAACCACAATATTATTTGTTGGAACGATACATTGCGTCACGGAAATAAGACTCCAATACATGTAATAGAAAGTTTCAACGAAAATTTTTTACAGTATATGTAACTGGTTACATATGCTAATTGTAACTGGTACATTACAAAGTTTATGTGTAATGGATCTCAAGGCTTCTTTATTTCCATATTTTGTCAGTGCTACATTAGAGTGCTCTAAAAAACGACTTTCGATTTCAATTTATAAATAAAGAAGTTTTTTAAAGAATCATTGAGTTCAACTAAAGCCATTAGACTTAAATAACTATATTAGTAAATAATAAAAATCATCAATAATTCTAATATTTTTGCACATTAAAAAAAATTGTTATTGACATTTATGTTTTCTGTGCCTGATGTCACATTGTGATTTAAGCATTATAAACCATAACTCATTATGTTATATTATTTGTTATGAATATAAAATATAAAATATAAAAAATGTAAGCTGAAATAAAAAAGATCTTTATTTTTTAAGTGTATGTTTTAATTTTTATCTTATCTTGAGAAGTTAACATAATTTTATTACGGAACGATAAATAAATAATAATTTTATTTTTCTTGTTAGCAGAACTTTATCGTATGAGTCCAAAAATTACGTCAAACATATAAATTGTTTTAAAAGCAGATAACCATAATGACAATAATAATTAAAATGCTTGATGATAAATATATATAAAAACCTCAGATATATAATCTTGACGTTTATAGCTTATGGGATAACGACTAGAAGTGTGTTTCAGTGAAGGAGTAAAATAATTAGTAGTTGCATCGTTAATCCAATTATTTATTGAAGTATTGATCACTATTTTCACTACTTTGGAGAAATGAGGAAGGTTTATACTTTCTTATTCACTTTCGCATTCATCCTTGATTCCATTGGTAAATACAATCTTATAGTATATCTTTAATTTTTAGTATATTTTGAAGTATATTTTGAACACATAAAAATTGACCGAATTAATCCGGGTTTTATTCCAATTACTTATTCGGTTTGAGTCAGTTAAGCGGGCTAGAAATTGTTGTTTATTGACCGAAGAAAAAACTGCGGGATAAAGGTCTTGATTAGAGGAAAAGCTCTTGACAGATGAAAAACAAATAGTAGTTGCTAAGTTGCAACAACTACCTGATACACCGTAAGAAACAGAATTTTAGAATCTTTTCCTATTTTACGAGTTTCTTTGCCTGTCAGGAGTTTTTCCATATTTTTTTCTTTGCTCAACAAAATGCGTCGTCCAACCCGCGAAATATATTCAGAAACCTGCGGATTTCACAAATCTGTTTAGAGAAAAAATTTACTCTCTATTTCTTCTTACAGAATTAAGTTCACAGTCCGACTCGAATCTTCCTGAGGAGCATGATCATGTACCTGATTCTCCTATCCGACAATATTCTCCTCTCAGACGAAATTCTCGTGACAGATATTCTTCTCCTGAAGAGACTTCTCTTCGTGTCAGATCCAGGTCGCCTCCTGGCAGGCGTCCTGCTGATCAGGTACTTGGATATTCAATGGGACAGTTAGGATATATTCGGCTTATTCCACGCTCAAATCCGAACCGGCAATTCGAATTTCGAAGATACTTCATTCCTACTGATCTATCAATTAAATTGCGAGTAGAATATAATAGATATGTGCCCGTGATAGCCCGAGAGTATATTGTATTATCAACTTCCGGTGGTGATGTTTTTGCAATATTAGAATATAGCGGGATTCTTCGTGGAATATACAGAGGAGCTAGACGTCATCCGAGAGTGAAAATAAATATGATAAGTAGCACAGTTAATAATTTGACAGGAGCAGAGATCAGGGAATGTCATGTAGGCGTACGGACACCAATCTTCCCATATTGGTTTAAGGAAGTTGTTGCAAATGAAGATTCTCTACAGCATGTATATCATTAATTTAAAAAAATATATATGTATACAAACTAAAATATAATATTATTTCTAATCCGAAATCGGCTTATAATAAACACTATTAAAAATGTTTGGGATTCTACAATATGTCTACAATACAAGCTAAGCGTGAAATTACAAATACGGTGTTAAAATGGTTCGAACAGCAAATTATTTATCCTCTATTTAGACAAGATAAAAATGTTGCCTTGCTAGTCCAATGGAAAAATACTCGATTTAGAGCTAAGCGGTTCAGGTTCAAGTGTCTGTGCCAATAATTTTGTTTTTCTAACTTCTTAAGAACATTTCGTTAAATGCGTGCACGAAAAAAGTTAATTAATCTTTCCTGAATTATTTCCATAGTTGGGCATGAGAATGAAGGTGAAACAAATTTGATAAATTTTGTATAACTTTAACGATTTAATGTGAAAAAAATCTGGAAGAACTGTACACGAGTACTGTAGACTTTACATTGAACTCCGATTAAAAATCTGATTAAAAGCAAATTTACTTGTAGGTTTAAAAAAAAATTATAAATTGAGAATTTGTGCTATAATTGTGGTATTATTTTTATAATACCATAATAAAGGGACCCATTCATAAAAACCTGTTTTTCGGATTCAAAAAATCTCAAAACGTGGACATTTAACAAAAATGAAGGGGAGGGGGGGGGGGGGGTAAAATTGTACAAAAATCTAATACCTTCTCTGATGGGAATGTGAAAATTAATTTTCAAAAGGAAACGAATTACCTGCAAAAGAGTTGAATTTTCAACCTAAAAATATTTTTACTTAAATAGTGTTATTTTATACCAAAAAGTTGCATTTACAACAAATTGTGAGATTTTTAACCAAAAAGGATTAATTTTGTATCAAAAAAGATAAATTGTAACAAAAAAGTTCAATTTTTAACTAGAACATTTTTTCAACTCGTTTTAAAATTATTTTATATCCTAATTCCAAAATATTTGTATACATATTATTATAAGCGATGCAATATTTTTAGTGCAGCGTTTTTTAGTCTACGTTTTTCGTATCCTACCAGTTAATAGAGATTACGTCACCTCATCCTTATTGTGAAATAGAATAATTATTTTTTATTTTCTAAAGAATTTAAAAGACTGGTTACACATTTATATATTTGTCAAGATTTTATCGTACTTCGTGGAAAATGTAGATCTAATGATTCATCATATAAAATAATGAAATCTCCAAGAAACAAAAAGTAATGGTTTATAGGACACGTGTGTTTTCAATATTATTTTAGCTTTAGAATCTCTCTCAAATAATCTTATCACTGATTTGTAAATAGATTCTCATTTTACATTGGTCGTCACCATATTTTTATTGTATAATTTTCCAAAACTAAAATAATATATCTTAAAAGAAAAAAAAACCTTGTTTTTCAGCCACTTGTATTGCTAATTTTATTTTATGCTGCAAAACTTAATAAATTGTATTATTGATTAGTAAGATATTTGCATTTTAATTTTGTCGTCAGTAGAGTTTTATTCTATCAGTTTCAGAATCAGATAAGCATAAGGATAATTATAATTGAAAAAAAATATATTAGAAGCTATAAAAACCGGCTCTCACTAAAACGTTGAAGATTATATAACGTCTGAGGTCACCTTGAGAAACTAGGCATATACGTTCCTTTACCTTTCAAATAATTAGAAAATAGAAATACACATGTGAGACGGACTATCTTGACGCCTATAATTTTTAGAATAACAACTACACCATTAAATAAATTGTTCTTACAACCATTAATCAGTTTTTTCTCTACTTTCACGAAATGAGGATGGTTTATACTTTTATTTTCGCTTTGGCAGTCATCCTTAAATCTATTGGTGATTTTTTCCTACATTCCAAAATTACTTCAAATAACCAGTGCTAGACTTAATTCGGGTTGGACCCCGATTCCTAATTTTTTCAAATTCGTACCAATTTTTGAACTAAAAAACACTTAAAATTAAAGTGAAAACAGAAAATTTTCTGCCTAATCCCTAATCATGCTTACATAAAAAGCCAAATCCTATAAAGCGTTCTGTAGAGGGACGCTCATCTGCTGGGGTTTTCACTAATTGCAAAAATTATTCCTTAACTTTGAGATTGAACAGTTTAAACTGTTTAGGATAAAGATTTTTTCATTTAATTTCGTGGAATTTGTTTTACCAAAAAAACATTAATTCCTCTATTTTTTCTTGCAGGCTTAAGTTCACAGTCTGACTGGAATCTTAATAGAGAGCGTTGTTCTGTTTCATCAAATTCTGAGAGACGTGCCAGGTCCAAGTCTCCTCCTGGCAGGCCTCGTTCTGTTCTAATTCTTGGATATGCACTGGGGCAACTTGGATGTGTCCGGCTCATTCCCCGCGCAAATGAACTGCGGCGATTTGAATTTCGAAGGTATGTTTTTCCAGCCAATGTACGACTTCAAGTGCTAGTAGAACACAAGAAATTTGTGTTCGTACCAAACCGAGAACATCTTGTATTATCAACATCCAATGGTGATGTTTTTGCAATACTAGAGTACAGTGGAATTCTTCGTGGAATGTATAGGAAAGATAAAAGGCATTCGAGAATAAAAATAAACATGATAAGCAGTGCAGTTGACAATATGACCGCAATTGAAAAAAAGGAATGTCATGTAGGCATAAGATACCCAATCTTGCCAAGATGGTTTACTGAAGTTGTTGAAAATAAAGATTCCCTACAGCATTTGTATCATTAATTCAACAAACAAAAAGAGAAACCTAAATAAAAACTTCTTTGTAATCCAGAGTCAAATAAAAATTACAATAAAACAGTAAAACATCAATGTATTATGATTCGCAAGGCGTCTTCCTTTTCGCCTTTCGCAATTTCCCCCATTGAAAAATATACATTTTTTCTTCCAATTGTCGTCCATGCCCCCCCCCCTCCGTTTGTGCAATTGCACCAGAAATTAAGTTCGCTTTATTAACAAAATTCTTTCTAAAGGTTTTCCCAAGCCCTGTTGCGTACTTGTAGTTTAAAAGCGTTTCACCTTAAGGGCATGCTCTTCGTGACCACGTGACCAAACTAGTCCCCGGATATGAACGTTTTTTTTGGTGTTCACTGTGTACACACGGATTGAGATATCGTGTTTAAAATTTGGCAGATTAAATACAAAGCACTAAAGAACGTTTGTATACATCAATGTGTTTATAGTTTTAAAGAAAGTTTATTTATAAATCGATGAAAAAAAGATATTACCATTCGAGTAATAGCACTATGCAGATAATTTTTGGTTTGATGCATTTCGGATTTTTTGGTTCGCGTATATTGAGCACTGACACCAGTTTTGGACTAAATCGTCTAAACCTTTAAAAAAATGGATGTAAGCAATAAAATTTGCACATTCGTTGAAAATCAACAAATAAGTATCTGCATACACGTAACCTATAATTATTTTTGGAACATTTTTAGCGATTTCTAGCGGAGAGAAAAAAAACTTTGACCGTCGATAAAGTCGAGATCACGTGACTAAGTTCATTCATAAAATTTTTGTTTGGAGAATGAAATGATTTTCATTATTTTCGGTCCTCACTACGTCCAAACGGATTGAGATATCGTGTTCAGGATTTAGGAAGTTATACCGAAAGCACTAAGGAACGTTTATATATATCAAAATGTTCGTAATTACGAAGACAGTTTTCGAATAAAATACTACAGGAATTAGGAAATAAACTTTTAACGTCGATAAAGTAGATGCCTCGATGTCATCCTCGAAAATTCGTCCAAGTCACATCTTGAGAAATGTGCATCTTCAGAAAATAATTCAAATTTTCTAATGGTTATATATTCTTGTAGATTTTTTGTACTGGTATGAAACAATTCCAAGAATAAAAATAAAATTTTGCCCGGGGGGCGAAAGACAAGGCGAGTCCGACGCTGAGTCCCGCTGGTTGGTTCACTGTCAACAATAGTTATCAGCTGATCGATTCAACGTCAAGGATTATGGAAGTTGGTTGGAGAACTCCGATGAGTAAATTTTAGCACATTGTTGGTGTTGCTATGTTTCCAATTTGAAATTTATCTTTTATTTTTAGGACCAAAAAAATGAAAATCATTTTACACCGATATTTCATGAACGAACTTAGTCACTTGATCTCGACTTTATCGACGTTCAAAGTTTATTTTTTTCTCCGCTAGAAATCGCTAAAAATGCCCAAAAAGAATGATAGGTTACGTATGTGCAGATACTTATTTGTTGGTTTGCAACGAAGGTGCAAATTTTATTGCTTATATTAATTTTTTTCAAGGTTTAGATGATTTAGTATAAAATTGGTGTCAGTGCTCAATATGAGCGAATAAAAAAATCTAAAATGCATCAAACCAAAAATGATCTGCAAAGTGCTATAACTCTAATGGTAATATCCTATTCCATCAAGTTATAAATAAACTTTCTTTAAAATTACCAATATATTGATGTATACAAACGTTCTTTAATGCTTTTTATTTTATGTGTCAAAGTTTAAATACGATATCTCAATTCGTGTGGATGCAGTGAACAGCAAATTAAATATTCATAACCGGGGACTAGTTTGGTCACGTGGTCACTGAAGAACATGCCCTTAAGATACTTAAATAATTTTATGATTGAAGTGTATTTAGATTGTAATGTATATTTGTCCTCATAAAGATTAATCCGCAGAGTGTCCTCCAATGAAGCCGTAAAATATTCATTATAAACAGTGATAAGCAAATAACTCATCAAAGTATTAATCAGTTTTTTCTCTACTTGATAAAAATGAGGATGCTTTATGCTTTTATTTTCGCTCTGGCAGTCATATTTTATTCTACTGGTGCATATAATATTATAATAGTTAATAACGTTTTCTTCGTGTTATTATTCAAAGTTTAGAAGCACATAATCACGCTATCATTTTGTACCGCTCCACGTCGCAATTGGGTGGTCTACTGTGCTATTTTGTGTTAGGCAGTGTACTCTGAATTTCTTAACCTCTGTGAAATCTTTGAATATCTGACCTCCTGAAATTCTTTTAATTTTCTAAATGTTCAGAAATCCTAAAATATTCTGAATTCCTTGAATATTCTGAACTCTTTTAATATTATGAATTCCCGAAATTCTAAAGTTCTGGAATTCTCTAAAATCCTAGCTTTGTTTAATATTGTTGATTCGATTCTTCACAAGCTTTTTTTCTAAATTCGAAAAAATAAACAAAATTGCTTTTTCCAAATCTTTTTAAATTTTCGCCTTAAATTAATTTTTAGAAACCACAAAATCATTTGAAATTTTCCCAGAAAAATAATTTACAATCTTTTAAAACATCCTAGAAGCTTATTGGCCTTTTTAAAATTCTATTCAATTATTATAATAATTTTGGGACAAAAAAATTTAAAGTCAAATCATTTTCACTGAAGAAATAAGTAGCCGAAGTGAAGAAAAAATCGATGATGTAGGGTTAGCTTTGTGCTGGTCCGGTATGGAATCCACCTATAAAAAATTCATTTCTGAAAAGCCAACAACAAATTGAAAAAAAATTTTTTTTGCAGAATTAAGTGCACAGTCCAGTAGATATTGGGCTGATACTCCCCGCCCGGGTCGTCAGCTACCTTCACTTGCTTACCGGATATCTCAGCCTCCTGCTGAGCCTTATCCGCGTGCCACGTCCCGGTCTCCTCCTGGCAGGCCGCCTTCTGATCGTGTGCTTGGCTATGCACTTGGACAACTTGGATTTGTTCGACTTATTCCCCGAGCAAATAATATGCAGCTATTCCAATTCCGAAGATATATTTTTCCGGCTGATAAACCAATTCAATTGCTAGTAGAAAATGGTAGGTTTGCGTGCGTACCACCCCGGCAACATATTGTATTATCAACGTCCACTGGTGACGTTGTTGCGATATTGGAGTATAGTGGACTTCTTCGTGGATTATATAGGAAACATAGACATCATCCGAGAGTAAAAATAAGCATGATAAGCGGCGCAGTTGTCAATTTGACTGCAGAAGAAATGAGGGAATCTCAAGTAGGCAGATGTAACCCAATATTCCCACATCGTTTTACTGAAGCTGTTTCAAATCAAAATTCACTAGAGTTTCTGTACCATTAATTAAATTTCAGCAAATCCAGATAAAAATTAT
>NC_046658.1:162941515-162947040 GCF_010883055.1 Belonocnema kinseyi | reverse complement strand
TTTTTCAACTTAATGAACAATTGAATTAATAAAATTGTGCTTATATCAAATACTGCTTTTGTTATTCAAACCTATTTGATAAATCTACCTAATTCCTGCAAATACCCTTGCCAAACTGTTTCCAATTTTAATTTACAATATAATAATTGAATTTTCAACCGTATTGAATTCTCGTCCGTATAAATATCGATTGTTTTCATTAATTGCTCATTCTTTTGGTACATGAATTTACACTAAAAAAGTTCAATCTTTAGCAAATAAAAAAAATGTTGGAAAAGCAGATAAAATGTCAAAAATTTAATTTAATTGTTGAAAAAATATGAATTCTGAACTTAAATAATTTTATGATTGAAGAGAAAATAGATTCTCATTTTACATTTTTCGTCAGCTCAGTTTTATTATATAGGTTATGCAAATTTTGTAAGCCACCTCTAGAGTTGAAAATTCAGATTAGAATAATGATAATAATTTAGATAGTGACACTGATAAATGTAAGAACATCAGAAAAACAATCTTGACGCATATAATATGTAAGATAATACATTCTTGTATGTGTGGGCTTCAAGAAAGCACTGAAATATTTATTAGACGCATTGATAACCAAATTATTTAATAAAAAATTTAACAGTTTACCCTCTACTTTGAAAAAATGAGGATGTATTATTTTTTCGTTTTTACCTTGGCGCTAATCCTCGAATATATCAGTGAATATAATTATTCCTTACTTAATTACTAACAGTAATCATAGGTGTTGGCCGAAGTGCTGATAATAAAAATTCTTTAGGATTAATTTTTGATTAATAAAATTGTGCAACAAAATTTAATTAATGATTTTATCTGAAATTCGCAAAATATTTAGAATTCTCTAAATTCCTGAACTTTTAAAAAATTTTTAGATATTGTGATATCCTATCGTTTTTTTAATTACTGCATCTCTGAACTCCTTAAATATTCCAAATTCTAAAATATTCACAGAATTTTCTCCATTCTTTGGAAGTCCTAAATTTAATAATTTTAGATTGATATCCTTAATTACATTTTTAATAACAGGGCCTAAAGTAGTTTAAAATTTCCAACAAATCCCTTTAATTCTCTAAATTTCTTAAATTGTAATATCCTGAATTCCTTGAATATCCTGAATTCTTTAAATTCCTTGCATATTTTGAATTTCTCTGCATTACTTAAATTCTATAGATGTCTGAAAGTAACTTAATTCCCTTAATTCTATGAATGTCCTTATTCTTTGTTACATTCTGAATTCTCGAAAGTCCTTCAATTCTTAAAAATACCCAAATTTTTTAAATTGTTTAAATTTCCATAATCCCGGAAATTCCCTAAAATTAGAATGTTTGAAGAGTATGGAAAATTCTTTAAATTGTTTGCATTCTTCAAATATTATGTTCTTTTAAGATCCCAGTATTCATTTTTATCTAAATTTTTGGAATAAACTAAATTCTATGAAATACCTCCATTTCATAGATTCTTCTGAATTCTGTGAATTATTTGAAATTCCTTGGAATTCACGGAATTCTACGTTTTTGTGCAATTTTAATAATTCAGAAAATAACACGAATTATGTAAGACGCTTTATGGAATTCCGATAATTTAGTTAATTCTACGGAATTCAAAATACTAATATTGATTTAGATCTAAGGTATCTTATACGTCACGCGAAAGAATCTAGATTTTGTAACGCTGCTTCTAAGCATCTTTAAACATTATTTTCATTTTTCTGAAAATTTATTTAGAATTTTTCAAGTTTAAAACGATTGCCTCAAAATATTTCACATTCTCTTATAAAAATTTTGGAAAATGTTTTAAATGTTTTGTAATCTTTATGAATCTTCGCTTAAAATTGATTTTTCAAAATAAAAGATAAACAATAAATTTAACAAGGAATCTTAAGAAAGGCTTCTTATTATTAGCAACTGTCAAAATCTTTAAAAGAAAGTTCAATGCTTTATTCCGGAACCTTTAAAAGAGCTTTTAAGCTTTCTTGAGATCTTAAAATTCTTGAAAATACCTTTCAATCTTTTAAAATACTGTAAAATATTTCGACACCTTTAAAATGAAATTTTATTATTATAAATAATCCAAATTATTATTATAAAATCATGCTAAATAGTTAAAAAAATTTTAGTAAAATATATGGCAATCTACACTGAAAAAATGGTTAATTGAGCTATCTATTTACTTAGTGAAATACGGTTCTGCTTGTTTATTAGTTGGTACAACTATCCCTTTAGTTCTAGTGACTATTAAGTTAGTACCAGCAACTAAGTAAATGGTCGTCCCAAGTAAATAAAATAGTAGTACCATATCTTACACATGAATAGTTTGTCCGACTAACCATTTCTTTCAGTGTATATTTTTCCAATAACCAAAGAAGTTGACAAAGTTTCTTTCAATCGATAATGTGAAGATCTAATATATGTAAGTCCGGCGTGAAATTTACCGAAATAGATTCACTTGTCAAAATCCAAAGATAAATTAAAACAAAATAATTATATATTTCTTCTTTTAGAGTTAAGTTTACAGTCCGACTGTAATCCTAATGGTGAACATAATTCTGGTATTTCGCGTTGCGGACCATCTCATGACTCCGGCAGGCAACATTCTTCTCAGGAAGCCTTTCTTCATGCCAGACTTAGATCTCCTCCTGGCAGTCCCCCTTCTCTTAAGGTACTGGGATATGCACTTGGACAACTTGGTCATGTTCGGCTTATTCCCCGTGCAAATGAGTTGCGGAGATTCGAATTTCGAAGATACATTTTTCCTGCAGATAAACCAATTCTGTTACTAGTAAGAACTAATACTTATGTTCCCCTGCCAGCCCGGGAGTATATTGTATTATCAACTTCCAATGGCGATGTTTTTGCAATATTAGAGTACAGTGGAATTCTTTGTGGAATATATAGAAGAGGTAGAATTCGTCCGAGAGTAAAAATAAACATGATAAGCGGTGCACTTCATAATTTAACATCAGAAGAAAGAAGGGAATGTCATGTAGGCACAGGTTACCCAATCTTGCCAAATTGGTTTAGTGAAGTTGTTGTAAATGAAGATTCTCTACAATATTTGTATCATTAATTCAATAGAAAAAAGTGAACTACAATATATTATTCTTTGTAAAGTTAAAGGCGTGCTATCTTTTCCCCACATCCTTACCATCTTTGAAAGTCAGATGCGTGCGAGGGCATTGCCCTCGAAATTTAAACGTCGCAGGAGTAGGAGCCCCTTTTGCAATTGCATATTTGGAGTTGCAGATTTCCGAACTTCTCGTATCTTTGGAGTTCTAGTGAAATTGAAATTTTTAGCAAAAAGGCGTATTTTTAGCTTGAATTTTCAATATTTAGAGACAAATGTTTAACAAAAAGTTTAATATTCAAATAAAAAATGTCATATATTTTTGAGACATGAAAAATTGTATTGAATCATGAAAGTATTGTATCGTTCTTTTTCATGGATGATATTGAACTTTAGAAATAAATGTTCTAGTTAAATAATAATTGTTTTTGTTAAAAAAAAATTTTTTATTATTTGTTTATTTTTGGTTGCAAATTAATTTTTTGACTATAAATTTAAGTACTGCAAATGCATGTTTTGTAGTGAAAAATTTAACTAATTGTTTGAAAATTAACTTTTTTGTGAAAAATTCATATTTTATAAGGAAAAATTTAATTTTTTTTAATTCGTCTTTTTGGATAGATTTCAACATTCTTTAGCTTAAACTTGAATATTCTTATGTTGAAATATCAACTATTAGATTTTTCTTTGAGCAATCACCTTTATTTGGTTAAAAAGTCAACTGCGTGTTTAATAATTGAACTCTTTTGTTATAAATTTATTTTTTCAGTTAAACGTTGATTATTTTATTCGAAAATTTATCTCTTTTCTCAAAAATTTAAATATTTGGTTGATTTTTTTTTGGAGTATATAATAAATTATTTGACAGAAAATTAAACTATTTCAGTTTAAGACTCATTTAAGTTAAAATTTCATCTCTTTAGCTAAAAACTAAAAGTTCAGCTTCTAATTAAACAAGTTAACTCACAATAATAAACGGAAAATTTAAATTTTCAGTTTAAAAAATTAATTTTTAACTTGAAAAATTGTTCAATACAATTTTTAAAATTTTCCAACAAAATTTTACTTTTCAACTAAACAGACAAGCTTTAACTAAATACATTAATTTTCAACCAAACGAAAGATAATTGTAACTTAAATAGGTCAATTTCTAGACTGAAAAGATAAATTTCGACGTTTTCTTTCAATATTTACAAAAATAGTTGAACGTTCAACCAACAAAACCTTCGGCGAAAAGGATTAATTTTCTAATAAAAAAGTCGCTTTTTTCAATAAAGTTTATCAATTTCCCACAAAGAATTCCAAATTAACTTGATAACTCTTTGTGACAAAATAATTAAATAGGTTATCTTAAGTTCTTTAAATAAACTTGATAAGACGTGGTATTTGAGTTGAGAGTAGATTACTTCAGAATACTGGAATTAATCTAAACTATTTGAAATATTTGTATTTAAAGTAAATTACTTTAATTAGATGAAGTTTATTTCTTATTACACGTGCATTACTCTACATTGCAAATAAATTACTTTGGATGCGTTTTAGTTTAAATAATTTAAATAATTTTATCAGGGAATTGTACATAGATTCTAATTTTTATTGTCTGTCAGTCCAGCACGGCATATCAGAAGTTTTTAACGTAGATAAGAAAAATAATAAATATTCCGAGCATCCTTAATTGAGACTCCGGATTCTATAACCACGCATAAAATTTGCCTGGCCGCTTCAGGCCGCTCGAGTTGGCCCCTGATGGCTTGAAAATCAGTTTTCGAAAATTCAACTTTTTAAGATATCACTTCATAGGAAATTTCATGGCGCATCTTTTTTCTCTCGACAAAAAAGTTGTATCTTTCACTGTTTCTGTAAAAAATCAAAAAAATTTAATTTTTCAGACAAGAAAATTTACTAAATATTTTCACTTCAACTCGCTCCGAAAGACAAAGGTCTTAATATTTTAAGATGAAAATTTGAGTGCTTGTCCTTCAAACTGTTTTTAAGATAATGTGCTATTGAAAAATAATTGGTTTTGTTAAATAAAAAAGTCAGACATTTTTTTTGCAAGCAGTATCAAAATAATGTTAGACAATTTTCAAACGCTTCGTTTATCGAGGGAATTTTGAGTAAGACCAAACTTGAAGCGAAAGAAATGTTTATTCAAGTTCGTCCTGAATGAATTTTTCTAAACGCGCTCCGATCAAAGTTGCTTGCAATTCAAGTCGTGGTACTGATAACGATTTTAACGGAGCGACTTTACTTTTGGCCATTACTAAAGAAACATCGACAGTATTATCATTATACTCAAAGCGTAAGTACGCGACGGCTGCATAAGCGGCTAGGCCGGCATCACAAAATATATGTAGCTGTACGTTTCTTTCGTACGGATGACTCATGTAACATCGCGGTACTTGACACTCTTTCAACGTGTTAAAATTGGCTATCCA
>NC_046658.1:162933275-162941415 GCF_010883055.1 Belonocnema kinseyi | reverse complement strand
TAACTGATTATAAACTACATTCGCAAGAAATGATTTTATACATTTTTAATCTTAGTTTAATAATCTTAAATATTTATTCACTTAATTCTATCCGAAACAATACTGGACAATTTAGTAACCAAAGAGAAAAAAATTTGCCGTAGCCCCACCGAGAGAATCAATTTTCTTTTTAAATTATTGCCCTCGCCCCTCCTCTGATTTTTACAAATCTAGAAACATTTAAATTCCTAATTCTTTATATAAATTTGTAAACAGCTCCTCTTCTTTGAAAGGAAACAGTCGCGAAGCCGAAGCTCGATCGAAGACCAACTTATTTTATTTTTTGATATTATTTATTTTATATATTAATTCACACTCTCATGTGCTCTTCATGGGAAGAAAGAGTAAGAGTTATTCTTTCTCGTTTTCGTGGGCTTTTTCTTATTTTTATCGTTTTAAGGAGACGAGAGGGAAATTGAAAAAGGAGTGGTTCGCCTGGAGAAGAAATTGTTATCAAGGAACAGCGGTACGGTTGATAAAGACGAAAGGCGAGCCGAAGTCACACAGGTGGAGGCTCAATCGTAGGTTCACCGAGTTGGAATGTGGATGAGAATCCCACATTCCAGATCCTGTACGTATTGCGATTCAAATCTCACCGCCTTAGATCTGCCGCAGCACCACTGTGACAGCGCAGAAGATACATCTGGATTTCCGGCGCAGGAGGGAGTAATTAGACGGCCTGCGTTCGATCGAGAGAAGCAAGCCTTGTATTCAACTTGCGTTCCTGCTAATTTTGCAGTTTAGCCAACGTTTATCTTCTTCTGGCATACGCTTACTCGTTTGCTTTCAAAGATATTTCCTTTTGTATTGGTTGCTGCTTCGTTCCCGTACTTGGATTGGTAGAAATGTAAGCAGCTGGCTTATTTGACTTTTTTTCTTTTTTAATGTTTCTTTGTGAAGCATTTGATTTTGTATTCTTCTAATAACGCTAAGACATTTGCCTTTTTCAACGCTCCAGGGCGGAAACAGCATTTATTCTCTCTTGATTTTGATCTCCTAAACTCAGTAAACAGGCTTACAATTTTACTTGTGTGTATTAAATTAATACTCAGGCGCGATAATAGTCAGGATTTTATATTTTCTCTCTTCGAATCCCAGAAATGTTAATGAGAATTTCTCGGGAAGTTTCATTATGCCTTTATTATATATATAAAGAATTGCTGCTCTTTCTTTTAATTATTGAAATGCTCATAGTATTTATTTGTCTATTAACTTGATTGTTTGGTTTTATACAAGCGACCTCTCAGGTGTTTTTCTTAGGTAAGGTAATTTCAAGCCATCGAATATGAAGAGCTAAATACATTCATGGCGTTATCCCGCTTCACATCTGTTAGAAAAATTTTATCTCCACACAATTTTATGACAGTTTTAAATCAAAACTCAACGAGGTCAAAACAAGAAATTTATTTGTTTTTGTAGATTTTTTCATTATATATAACTATTATCTCTCGTAAAGATAAATAAAAATTCTCTAGATTTTTAATAAGATTCATGATTAGATACAGTACTTAATTTAATATAGCAAGCATTTAATGCATAATTTTTTTAAATTCCTTTTTATTATTCTTTTATTTTTGGTCAAGAATTAATTTTTTTACAATAAAGATAACTACTGCAAACGTATTTTTCCGTAGTTTAAAATTTAACTGTTTGTTTAAAAATTAACTTTTTGTTGGAAATTTATATTTCACAGTAAAAAATTTCACTTTTTCATAGGAAATTTTTTTTTTTGGGTTCAATACAACAATTTTTAATTAAAAATTAAAATCTTTTTATTTTGAAATTTACCATTATTTTCATCACTTGAGGTTTTCACAAAATTCTTCAATATTCAACAAAATACATTATCCTTTAACCACGAAGATGTATTTGCATTCTGAAGGGATCAATTTTTAGCCAAATAAATTATTTTTAAAGAGGAATTTTTTATTACATAGTTAAATTTTCAACAAAATTTCAGATTTACACGAGAAAGATGAATTTTCGAGTGTAAATCTTCATTTTCCACGGAAAAAAGGATATATCGACAAAATGTATCAATCTTAAACTTGTCAGAAAGAAAACCATTTTCAACTAAATTCAAGAATCAACAACTAGAAAAATTGTTACCAAAATAAGTTTCGTTTTTAACCAGTATTCAAATTCTCAAATCTAAAAGATTCATATTTTTAACCAAAAATGACACATTAGAATTTTTAATTGAAAATGTTGAGACCCTGTAGCTGGTCAGAGGTCTTGTGGGATATCGAGGAAGCGACTTCTCGTGCTCCCAAGCCACGATGTTATCGTCTTGTCAGGGGCTGAATAGCACCAAGGTCAACTTGTTGCTTAAAAATTCCAGGCTACTGCCCTCAACTGGGCGGACAGGCAGAGGATTCAAACATAGTGTCTTAACAGAGACTTTGGGACAGCAGTTCGAATCCCATAGTATGTAGAGCCACAAAGACTAAAAACAATGAGGGGCCCATTTTAGAAGCCTTCTCTATCCCACCAGCAAAAGTGGCAGGCAACCTAGGGGACAATCTACCGGAAGGGGAGCGAAATGATGAAGATGGCGACAAGCAAGTCGGGACTATAGAAACTGAGCTAATGAACCTCTCCATGAGAAGAAGGTACCGTAGCGAAGCACAAAAGATGAAAGCCTTTAAAGTGTGTCTCTCAAACCATGTCTAAGGCGTCTCACAGGGGCAGCGGCTTCAGGATTCACGCCTAGTGCAGCTCCCTAGGATCATCTTACCGGCAAGAGAAAATAGGGCTCCAGAGAAACTTCCCCGAGCAGGAAGTTGAAAAGGCAGAAGGCCCTGGATACACAGGGTTTCACTTTCGCTCGGATGGATAACAACGCCATGGTGAGAGTTGTCCCCGCGTCGGATTATCCTAAAACCCGCCCAGCTTTCGAGAATCTGGAGAGGTTGAGGGAGGCTATCTTTAAAGAAATTAACGCTTTACCCCGTGAGAGTTGCACCCCTCAGATTTAACTACTCTGACCTACATAAGGTCAGACGCCACCGTAGTCGAAACCGCAGATATATGTTCAAGAGATTGAATAATGGAGAGGTCTTCAGCGTTTACGTTCAAAGAGGGACTAAACCGGGAATTCAATGGCACGGGATGTGTACTGAGATACCACAGAGACCGCACTGATTCCCGGTGTATCTATGCCGAAGGGGAGGGGCTGGATTTTAGTGGATTGTCTTCTCAAATGCTCAATCTGAGCCCTTACTGCTTTGGACTAACGACCCTATTGGGGGACGAGTAGTATTACCTTCCGGGTAAGCCAAATAGGATCCGTAAGAGAACCAAAGGTTTCCGGAGTTGCCTTGAATTATCCTTTCAATAGCTAAGACGCTAATCTCCATGTTTCAGATTCATTTGCGCCGCAGAAAAAGCGCCTTGATGGTCCTAGCTAGAGGCACGTCAGTGGACAGTGCCAGAAAAAGAGATTCAATTAAATATATAGAGATTAATATTCTAAATAGAGGTAATATTCACAAATTCCAGAATACAGATGGCAGTCAGGTTTTTGAACTGAATCCATTCTCGCAACAGCCTAAGCAGCAATGTAGTAAACTGTAGTGTCTCTGCTGATGAGTCTCTCTCGGACCACAAATATGACTTGGTTTAGTTAAAACTAGGAAGAAATTGCAAGCCATGCTGTAGTAACAAAATTGGAGCAGCTGTGGAATCAAATAGGTATGATGTCGGTAGGTTTTTAGATATAGAGGGTGTCTTCAGAAATACTCCTTCATAAGTCATCTGTCGAGAGGTTTTGAGGCCGCCATGTCAAACGAGATATTAACCGTGATTAGAAGAACGCTAAGCCAAAGGAGGCAAATGGCAAATGGAAACGCGGATGACTTTGTAATCCTAGTCAGGGGGGTATGTCTAAAAAGTTTGTTTGCTCTGACAAGTATGACGCTGCACATCGTAGAACTCTGGTGCGATAGCTCAAGGTTCTCAGTAAATGCGGAAAACATCACCATGATCATTTTCAGAATAAATTACAAAGTTTAGAAAATCGCCACTCCCGTATTTTTCTGTGCGAGTCTGAAGTTTTCAGATTCGGCTAATATCTGGTAATAATCCTAGATAGCAATCTAAACTGAGCGAAGCACCTGGAGATCCAATGCAGGCTATTTGTCATGACTATTTGTATGCGCAGGAGAACTTTGGGTTGGTGTGGGCTCTACGGCCTAAACTATGTGGAATGGCTCTACTCTGCTGTCTATAAGCTAAGGCTCCTTCATGCGGCCGGCGTGTGATGACCACGGGCGGAACTTAAAACCACCACGTTTATATTCCAAGCAAGCATATGTAGGAGGATAATGTTACCCTTCCCTCCAAGGGGAAATCTGGTAAACAGATGGTTTCAGTGGAAAGGAAGGGTCAAGAGCAGGAATATATAACAGCGTGAGAAGGAGGGAGATGGGGGTTCTACTAGTGAGACATTCTACCTTTTAGCAGGAAGAATTTCTAGCCGTTCTTTGCTGTGCTGAAACATTATGAAAAGAAAACGCTTTTGGCAGACAGATTTAGATCTTCAGGGACAGTCCAGTGACACTAACTGCGGTAGGGAAACCAGAAATAACATCAGATCTGGTTTGGGCCTGCAAGGCGACCTTAAACCAACTTACAGAGAAAAACAAAATGGATCTACTCCTTGCGAAACGTTCCATACAAATATATATAAGCTGGAAGAAGCAAAAAGGATTTTTTTTTGAGACGCGTGTATTTTTAGTGCAATTTGACTTAAAGAATGTAAATACTTTAATGAGTAAATTGTATATAGATTCTAATTCTTCTTTTTCGTTAAGAAAGCAAGTCATATCAGAAGCTTTAAACTTCGATAAGAATAATAATAAATATTGCGACAACTTTCGTGATAATAATAAACGTAAAAATTTCATATAGTTAATCTTGTCATCTAAAATATGTGAGATAATGATTAATTACCATCGTGTACTTTGATGAAAAATTAAGATGTTTATTAAAAACACCCATTATCAAATGATTATTAAATTTAAAATCAGTTTTTTCTCTACTTTCAAAAAATGAGGCCAGTTTATTCCTTCGTTTTTACTATGGTGGCGATCCTTAATTATATTGGTGAATATAAAGTATAATTACTTATACATTAATTAATATTAAGCATTTCTTTTTATAATATAAAGTTTAGAAGAACATATAGACGCCTTCATTCTATACCGCTCCAATAATAATAATATGTTTAATCTAGTAAAAACTTCTAAGAATTCTAAGTATCTCTTGAATCGATTTGAATTTTTCCTGATATTTTAAGAATCTGCTACAGTAAAAAAGTGATCCTACAACTTTTTAGATTCTTTCAATAATATTTTTGAACATTCTTAAATCTTTTTATTTCTTTTTTAAAAATCGATTGATTCCCATATCTTGTGAATCAAATATTTATAATAAAATAATCACGACAATCTTAGAAAGTTCCTTGGGATCCGTTCAAATAACCTAAAGTATTTCAAACGCATTCCAATCTTTGGAAATTCTATAAGATTTTATAAAGCCCAATAAAAAGTTTTTTCATATCCCTTAAAAATATTAAAATCCATAAAAATACATATGTATCTTTCTAAATACCCTAAGATATTTGAAGTTCTTTAAAATTTTATTAAATGAATATAATAACTTTTAAACTAAACCGTTATAAAATCCACCTATATAGATTCAATTCTAAAAATTTAAGGAAAAAAAAAATTTTTTTAAAGACATTTCTCTTTCGTTTTACAAAATTAAGCTCACAGTCCAGTAGAAATTGCCCTGATACTCCTCGCCCGAGTCGTCAGATATCTACTCCTACTCGTCGTATATCTCAGTTTCCGGCCGACCCTTCTTCGCGTGCCAGGTCCAGGTCTCCTCCTGGCAGCCTTCCTCCTCCAAAAGTACTTGGATATGCACTTGGACAACTTGGATATGTGCGGTTTATTCCGCGTGCAAATGATATGCGGCGATTCGAATTACGAAGATACATTTTCCCTTCTGATAAAAAAATTTACTTGCTATTAGGAAATAATAGATATATGCCCGTGCCAACGCGAGAATACATCGTTTTATCAGCATCAAACGGTGACGTTTTTGCGATATTGGTTCATAATGGGATTCTTCGTGGAATATACAGGAAAGTCAGAGTTCGTCCAAGAGTAAAAATAAACATGATAAGTGGCGCAGTTGATAGTTTGACAGACGAGGAACTGAGGGAATGCCATGTAGGCGAAAATTATCCCATCTTCCCACGTTGGTTTAATGAAGTTGTTGCAAATGAGGATTCGTTACAGCATGTGTATCATTAATTCAATTCAAGAACTTAAACTAAAATATAATATTTATGTAATTCGTAGTCTGATCAAAATTAAATTAAATCATTATAACTTCAAAGTATTATAGTTCTCTAGGGTTCTTTCTTTCTAACTTTCGACAATGGTCCATATAGATGTATTAATAATTATTTTTTTCAAATTTTTATTCTTGTCCCATCCCGAATTTATGCGAAGCTACAAAAAATTAAATGCTTAATACTTTCTAGAGAAAAGTAATCTTTTTGTCTAACCCTCCTTGAAAATAAGAATTGTCACAGATAAATTAAGTTTGACGTTCTTGTCAATTTTAAATTAATAGTGAAAGGAATAAATAGCGTACTTAGCCGAAGGGAGACTGTTAAGTCCAGCGATGTCAATTTTTTTAAAACATATATGATTTGCTCCACATTCTTACTTGCGTGGTGCAGTGTATGTGTAGAAAGCGTAAAGTAGTATGTATCGGCGGCGAAGTTTAAGCTCTAAACATAATTTTTTTATTTACGAATTTTCTTATTCGAACTAATATCGAGGCATCTCAACATTTCTGTTCAAAAGAATTTCGAATTCAAATTTCAAGCAAACGAATACAAGAACCAATTTTTAAAGATTTGTCATGATTTTAAAGCATTAAATGCAATTGTTAAGGATTTCATCACATTTAAATGGACTTTGAAAATTTGTTTACAATCTTTATTTCGATTTTATGGAATTTATTTAACATTAAAATTAAACGTTCCGGTCGAGAATAATTATTTTAGTTCAAAATTCGTTATTATTATTTGTGTATTCTTGGCTGCAAATTTATTTTTTTTACTATTAATATAACTATTGCAAATTTATGTTTAGTAATTTAAAATCCAACAATTTGGATGAAAATAAACTTTTTCGTTTAAAATTTATATTTTACAATGGAAAATTGAACTGTTTTGTAGAAAATTCGTCTTTTCGGTTAAGATTAATTGGTTTTAACTAGAGGTTAAAATATTTTTATTTTGAAGTATCAACTATTACATTTTAATATGATAGTTCACCTTTTTTTATTTAAAAGTCAACTCCTTGTTTGAAAGTCAAACTCTTTTCCAAACAAAAATAATAAATTTTCAGTAAAATTAATTACTTTTCTAATGAAAACAGAAAAATTAGTTTTTAACAAACTCTTTTCGCTTTTAACCGGTATTTGAATTTTTAACTGAAAACGATTTATATTCTTAACCAAAAATAAAATAGTCGAATTTTAAATTAATAAGCTTTATTTTCTACAAAAAATATAAGCTGAAAGAAGCGAGAAGGATTTTGTGTTACGGGCACGTGTATTTTCAATCTATTATGCTTAAATAATTTAAATACTGTTATGAGTGAAATGTATATAGATATTAATTTTATTATTCTTCAGCCCAACACGTCATTTCTGAAGTTTTTAACTCAGATAAGAATAATAAAAAATTGTAAGACAATTATGATAATACTAAACTTAAAAATCTAATAAGGTTAATCTTGACGGCTATAATATATGAGATAATGATAAATTACCCACGAGTACATCAACAAAGGTACAAAATATTCATAAGGAACGCTCGTTATCAAAAAATTTCTTAAAATAATAATCAATTTTTTCTCTACATTGAAAAAATTATGATGGTTTCTTCTTTCGTTTTTACTTTGGCGGTTATCCTTAAGGGGTTACACCACTGTAGAGCACGGAAAAAAAGGCATATTTCGGGAATTTCCGTAGGCCAAACAAAAAGAGTTATTCAAATTCTGTAAAAAGTATT
>NC_046658.1:162918435-162933175 GCF_010883055.1 Belonocnema kinseyi | reverse complement strand
CGGTCGCCTGCGTGACGCTTTCGGTTTCTTGGAGAATGCACTGTCACTTTTCGATCCTTTTCGGAAACGACTCGATTTACGATCACTCATTATGACTTTCGATTTTTTGAAAATTCTACAGTGGTGTAACCCCTTAATTATATCGGTTTAGGCGGAGTACAGCTTTCGGTCGCATATGGTAGAGGCGCCCATATATGTAAAGGAAAATACTAAAATTCATTTATTTATCAACTTTTTTCTTGCTGAAATTTTAAGAATCTTTCAAAATTAAAACTTTCATTTCTGTCTTTTAATTAATTATTTTTATATTAAGACAAATAAAAATTTGCCGGATTTTCTGAATTCCTTAATTTTGTTCACACCTCAGTGCTCGCCTGAGTGACAACCGCCAACCCCGCGCACCCCGCGCATCACCCGTTACACCTACCTGCGGCACGGCGTCAATTCTCGGAAGGGCTATAGAAAGCAGCGTTATTAAAGGGTTTTACTGTATATCTTAATTTTTCTAATTTTGTGCAATCCTTAGATATTCTAAAGTTTCTAAATTATTTCAACAGAGAGAAACTGAAAGCAAATATTTCTGTTGGAAAGGGGCCGTACTAAAAACACGGAACGGATTATAGGCCGTGGTTTTTCCTTGGCTAATTTGTATTTTTTCTTTATCATTAAAATTCAAATACCAGCATTTTAATCTTTTAATATTTTTAACATAGTATCTTTCATAAACGGAATGAAACATTTTCAATATGGAAATTCAAATTGTTTAAATTCATCCATTTATTTTAAAAAACAGTCTTTTCGACTATAAAAAATACTTTTTGACACAATACTTGAATTTTCAACAAAGCAATCGAATTTTGAACATAATAGTTAAATGCTCAACCTCAAAAAATAAATTTCAAACAAGAAAGAGTCATGGTTTACATTTCAATAAAAAAGATATAATTTATACAAAAAAAAGGAATTTACCTTCAAGCCAAATGACAAATAATCTCTAAAAACATTAATTTTTTTAACCAAAATCTGAATTCAACAAAAAGGCTTTTCGACTGAACAGTTAAATTTTCAACTAAAGACATAAGACTTCAAAGCAAAAAAATATATTTTTACAATTTTCATTAAAAAAAAGACATTTTAAACAAAAAGTTGATGTTCTACTAAAAAAGAATGTCTCTAAAAAAAATGGAAATTCTTCAACAAAATAAGAATATTTATAACTAAAAGAATACTACTACTAAAATGAGACACCGTCTTGAAATTACTTAAGAAGATATGTTCAATATGACAAAAAAAAGCGGACAAAGCATAACGTTATCTAAATTTTAAATAAAATTTATGTTTAGATACAATATCGAATTTAATTTAAATTACTCAGGAATTATAGTCGTAATATATTGCATTTTCTACCAAAGAGTAGAAATTTCTAAGAAAAAGTTTAATTTTTAACAGAAACAAAATTTATAACAACCAGTTGAAATTACAAGCAAATAGATGATCTATTAACCAAAACAGACTAACTTCAACCTGAAAAGTTCTTTTTGAACAAAAAATGACACAGTCCAATTTACAAATTCAACAAAATGGCTAAATTTGTTACAAAAACTGTTCAATTATCAACCATAAAGATTAAATTTTGAGTAGAAGGATCAGTTTACTAATCTGAAAGACGAATATTGAAGAAACAAACAAAAAAACAAATATTTTATTATATAGTAGAATTTTCAGCAAAATAGATCAGTTTTCAACGAAAAAAATGATATTTTTACAAAGTGCATTAGTTGTCAACTCCAAAGGACAAATTGTCGAACAAAAATTATACAGATAGATTTTTAATTATAAAACAATGTTAAACAAAAAAATGAAATTTCAAACTCAAATCTTAGTTTTCTACAAAAAATATATATATTTTCACTAAGTGCTTTAATCTTTAACTCAGAAATCAAATTGGTTGCAAAAAAAAAGCAGCTAGATGTACAGTAAAAAAAGAATTTCAACAAAAGAAATGAATTTTTAACACAATTTTTAAATTTTTAGCTACAATATTCTTAACTAAAAATAGAATAGTTAAATTTTCAGGTAGAAACATCGATTTTCAACTAAACAAAAGCTATGTTTCCCACCTCCCGGATCGGCAAAGTGCACCCACTCAATGCGCAACGTTTAATATAAAAAAATACGAGCTGGAAGAAGCAAAAAAGATTTTCTTTTTAACTAATAATAAACTTGAAAATCTCATGAAGTTAATCTTGACGTCTATAATATGTAAGATTGCGATTGATTAACAAATTATTCATCAGAGAATTCATCAATCTTTCCCGAATTTTGAAACATCAGGACGATTTATTCTTTCATTTTTACGTTCATGGTCAACCTTTGCAGAAAAACAATTCCGTCGTAAAATAAGTTTTAACGGTTAGTTTTAGACCCTTATAAAACACACAGATTAATTTACATTAGCGTGGACAATTATTGGATTGGCAATGTCACAAAATTATATCACAGAAATCAGAAGATTCGAGAAGCTGTGAAAATGCGAATACCGTCAAACTCCGATAACTTGCCATCCGATCAGTGTACACTCTTCTTAAAACTTCATCACACGTACGGCACGCACACTAATTGGGGTTCTCCTACTACTTGTGCTATTCTGCTCGCACCTGGTTCTTTACGCATGCGCGCACCTAATATCGTGCTACTAGAGGGGGCATCCGATAAGTCTGCAATTCCTGGAATTTACTGCCCCTACAGCCCCGAACTTAGAAAGTTATCGCAGTTGGACTGTATTTGTTAATTATACCGATCGATAATTACGCACAAAATCGAATGACAAAGAGCAGTCGAACCATCGAAAAATCATTCTTATCTTGGCGAACTAGAAGGCTGGACTTCCTCCGAGGCGAGAACCAATCGAACCGCTTGGGAGCTTGCAGGGTCTATTTTAATTCAGGTAGATTCTGGATTTTTTTAAAGTTTTGTGTTGTATAGCCAAAGAAGTAAAATTTGACAAATGAATAAAAATAAAATAAATTGTAAAAAATAAAAATAAAATGAATTTCTGCATTGGTGAACAAATTACTCAATGACTTAATTTGGAAGGGAAAAGCTTCATGAACTCATTTGGTTTTTCTGAAATGCGAGGAAACAGTTTCTTTTTAACTCATTAACCATTTGGGAGCCCAGAATCCTTTTCTCTATATTTTAGACAAATAAGGGTCTGTTCCATGAAACCAATTCTAGATGGTTTAATATTTTTCAAGATGAACTAATTTCTGAATTGTGAAATTACATCATCTCAGAATAAAAATTACTGGACTTAGTAAATCAAACGTAAAATGCCAATGGGACTTAAAAAACTCTCAAAATGATATCTTAAATTTGATTTACACTGAACCGACCAAATGACTTAATAGCTAAAATGTAAAAAAAAAGAAAATTAATCACAAGTCTCTGAAAAGTAATCCAAATGTTCTCTGAATAGGAAAAATAGATGAATTTGACGATTAGAAAACAGTGCACTTAATTTGCCCGAAAAATTAATATATTTTAAATAATCTCGCTTTGAAACGCTTCCTTTGTATATAAATATATAAATAAAAACCAGAACAAAAGCAAAAAAAAATTAAATATAGAAGTAAGGTTTCAGGAATTCCAGGATTAGCCGAGAGCGAAACTTTTAGTAAAAGAGCAAGGAATTAGAAATAAATAGTTAAACCGACGTGCATAAGCTTAGGTCGAATCAAGACAGTTGTCGTCATTTCTAAGTCCACATCAGAGAATCCAACAATTTTCGCAATTAGAAAGGAAATAAAAAGGAGCGAAGTCATTCAGGGGATTAATAAAGAATTTGAAATTTTGCCTAGAAGTTCCCCTCTTGAAAGTCATAATCGTTTAATTTTTCGTTTCAGGTTCATAACTCTGAAAGGTATGGTACCAATCTGCACACTTGGTAGCGACCTACTTTGTTTATTGATATACAAAACTAAAAAATGATGGAAATAAAAAAAAAGAATTGACTGAATCTGTGACTAACCCCAATTCAAGCCCCTATATTAAAGTAGAGATTTTGAATATCCTAATAGATAGATAAACGTTTATTTCTCGGCTGCTGGCCTTAAAAAATTGACTTGCTTACACTTCCATTTTTTACAGAATTCTTTTACAACTTCCTCATAAAAATTAACATCTAGCCACACCTTATGTCTAATCTGCTTGCTTTTATAGCCTAGACTTTCTCGCTTCGCCTCGCACGCATGTCTCTATTTTCTTAAAGGGGTGCCCAAATGTACGCGTTTTTTGTAGATCTAAAAGGCGCGTTCCCTTCGGTGGACAGGGGGAGGTTGTGAGAGGCCTGATCCAGAGCGTAAGGGATGTATATGAGGAGACGAAAGATAGGGTAACAGCAGGAGAGGGAATCTATGAGGGTTTCTGGATAAATAGGGGGTTGGGGCAAGGGTGCCCGCTTGGCCCAACGCTTTTGCAATTTTAATCGCGGATATGGAAAGTAAGCTAGCGGCCGGAGTTTTATTAGGAGTTAGGGTAGAAAGTGTCAGGATATGGTTACTTGAATATGCAGATAACATAGTCCTGCTAGCAAAGAGCGAAAATGCTTTAAAGGAGATGCTGAAAAGGTTGATAAGGTACATGGACAAAAATAGTTTAGAGTTAAATGAGCGCAGTCAAAGCATCGAAGTCGAAAGAGGAGGTAATCCTCTGAACCATTTTTAAGTATTAAGAGGGCCGTTTTTCCACTACAACTATCCGATAATAAACTAACAGTGATGCTAACATTGGATATAAGACAGTAATAAAAATGTTCATGATTGTTCATAATAATTCGTTAATAATTATACACGAAAAGCTAATATAAAGTTATGTTTGGGTTTTAAATCCACAAAAAAAACTTAGTAGCCAAAGTTGGAAAATTTTTCAGTCTCAGACCGAGTCGTCTTTGCGTGTCAGGTCCAGGTCTCCTCCTGGCAGCCTTCCTTCTCCAGTACTTGGATATTGACTTGTTTAACTTGAATATGTGTGGCTTATTCCTCGCACAAATGAAACACGGCGATTTGAATTTCGAAGATACATTTTTCCAGCCAATTAAGAAATCCACAGTCGAGTAGGAAATGGGAAATTTATGCCTGTGCCAACCAGAGAATAAATTGTATTATCAGCTTCAAATGGTGACATTTTTGCAATATTTGAGTGTAGCGGAATTCTTCGTGGAATATATAGAAGGATTAGACTTCGTCCGAGAGTAAAAATAAACATGATGAGTGGGGCAGTTGATAGTTTGACAGCAAAAGAAATGAGGGAATGTCATGTAGGCCTAACTTACCCTGATTTCCCATACTGGTTTAGGGAAGTTGTTGCCAATGAAGATTCTCTACAACATGGGTATCATAATTTAATGAGAAAAGGTTAACTAATATATTATATCTGTTGTAAGCCGCTGTCGAATAAAAAATAAACTAAATCAGTAAAACCTCAATTTAATATGGTTTTCAAGGCTTCTTTCTTTCGCCAATGCCCCACAAAGAGATCCAACTTTTTTTATTTTTCGAATTTGTTTTACTACCTTGCCATCTAATTCATGCGCGGTCCGATCAATGAATTCAATTGGGTTTGTAGATTTTCAAATTTTTTATCAAACATTTTATTATTAGCAAATAGTTTAACAATTATATGATTTAAAAATAAATTTTCAACATGAGTTACTGGACAAAATAATATGTTTCGAATCGTTGATACTAAAATAAGTAACCGTCTCAGAAAAAGTTAAACAGATATGTTCTATATGACGAAAACAAATGGGCAAAGCATAATGTTGTCTTAATTTTAAATTAGATCAATAATTAGATAATATATCGAATTTAATTTGAAAAGCTTAGGAATTACAGTCAAACTTTTAACTAAAAAGTTATTGTTGAATAAAAAATAATGCATTTCAATTTACAGTTGACAAAATTAATTTTCAACCTAAAAAAATGAATTAAGAAGAAAATACATCAACTTTCATCCCAAATCTTAAATATTTGAAAAAATTGTTAATATTTCTTCTAAATTCCCAGGATTCTAAAGCACTTAAACAACATTTTTTATGATTTTACCAGATTTGAATGTATTTAAATGGGTTTTTAACTATAAATTTAACTATTGTAAATGTAAGTTTCGTAGTTAAATATTCAACCATTTTGTTAAAAATTAACCTCTGAGTTGAATATTAATATTTTGTAATGAAAAATTTAGCCGTCGTGAAGGCAATTAATTTTATTCAACCAAATAAATTTTCTTGCAATTACGAAGATGCATTGCCAACGAAAAAGGATACCATGCCGTTTTTCAGCCAAATAAGTTAGTAGTAATTCGGGAAAAATATATGCGACCAAAAATTTATTACTCTGCACGATATGAAATAATACATTTTACCTTGAATTATTATATAATTTTATAAGTGAATAATATAGGGACTCTATTTTTTTATTTTTTGCCAGCAGAGCAAATCATGGCAGAGGATTCAAACTCGCATAAGAACGATAAGAAATATAAGGAGGAACATGATAATGATAATTAACTTGAAATATCTCATAACGTTAATCTTGACGCCTATAATATGTGATATAAGTATTGATTAGCAGTGTCTACTTCAATAAGAGAGCGAAAAGTTGATTAGAAACACTCATTATGAAAGGATTCCTAAGAATATTCATCAATTTTACTTCAACTTTGACAAAAATGAGGAGTGTTTATTCTTTCGTTTTTATTCTGACGGTCATCCTTAATTCTATTGGTGAGTATAAAAATACAATTATTAATTACTAATTAATAATAATCGCTTCGTTTTGTAATGTAAAATTTTAAAAATCAGACCGACGCCTTAATTCCATATCGGTTCACTCTGCGTTAGGCGGGGTAAAGCTTTAAACACGTTAGTTCGTTGTAAGTATAATAAAAATGCGTCCACGCTACGGAAGAAGAAGCTTAAAGCTTCTTCGGCTATAACGAACACATTCTCATCACGTATCTCGTGCTGCGCACTCGAGCTTGTCTTTCAAATTACATATCATTTTCATAACTGTATATTATTACAATTCATAACATGCATCGGTATTAAAACAGAAGTAGTTTCATTCCCTCGTTTAAGACAAATGCGCATTCTTTACAAAAAAATTTTGTTATTAAACATTTTATTGTAAGTTATGCCGTTTTTCAAAAAGTGAATTTGCTCATTTACAATTTTATTTTTACGATGCAAACATGACACATACTGTCTACACAGCAGCCTTACTCTTTTTTAAATTCTAAATTATATCGCTAATCTCAGTGACACAGACTTTCGCAATTGAATTTTCTATCGCATCGTATTAAAATGTTTTTTTTCGTGTATTCGTCTTTTTGAATACTATGGATATCCGTACAAAGAATTTGACAAAAACAAGGGGGGCGGGGGGTGTCAAACTTTACATAAATCTAATACCTTTTCTGATGAGAATGTAAAAATGAAATTTCTCTTTCTTTTCGCAGAATTAAGTTCACAGACCAGTAGAGATGAACATGATATTCCCCTTTCGGCTGTTCGGCAATCTTCTCCTCGCCATACACCTGAACCTCCTGCCGAGCCTTCTACTCGTGACAGATCCAGGCCTTCTCCTGGCAGGCCCCCTTGTGATATCGTACTTGGCTATGGACTTGGACAACTTGGATATGTGCGGCTCATTCCCATGGCAAATCCAACGCGGCGATTTGAATTTCGAAGATAAATTTTGCCTTCCGATAAAGAAATTAACTTTCTGGTAATAAATGCTAGATATGTGCCCGTGCCAAACCGAGAATATATTGTATTGTCAGCTTCCAATGGTGACGTTTTTGCAATATTGGAGTATAGTGGTATTCTTCGTGGAATATACAGGGAAGTCAGAGTTCGTCCAAGAGTAAAAATAAACATGATAAGTGGTGCAGTTCATAGTTTGACAGAAGAAGAAATGAGGGAATGTCATGTAGGCGAAAGTTACCCTGTCTTCCCAAATTGGTTTAGGGAAGTGGTTACCAAGCAAGATTCTCTACAGCGTGTGTATCATTAAGTTAAAAAGAAAAGGTGCAACTTATATATAATATTATTTATAATCCATAGTCGACTTCAAATGAATTAAATAAGTAAAACATCAATGCAGCACAGAGAGCAACTTCTTTCTTTCGAATGTTTAGCCTTACTCCTCCCCCCAATTGTGAGAACTATGATCGAATAATTGGATTGGGTTTGTTGATTTTTCATTTTTTATCAAATAAGTTGTTATTTTGAAATATTCGAACAATTCAATGATGTTCAATTTTAATTTTGGAGAGCATTCACTGCACAAAGTAATTTTGTTTCGAATCATTACAATTAAAAGCGAAAGAAGTTCTTTGAAATTACTTATATAAATGTGCTTGATAGAAAGTATAACTATTATCTATTATAAAGACAAAAAATAATATTCTGTACATTTTAAATAAAACTCATGTTTAGATACAATACTGGATTTAATATAAAACGCTTGGAAATTGTAATCCAAAAAAGCACGTGTTCAAGAAAACCATTACCTTTTGAAGAAAATAATTATAGTTCATTTAACAAAAAATGAAATTTTCAATAGAAATGTGAATTATCAATTAAATGCATACATTTTTAACCGAATTCTTGAATTTTCGACAAATTCAGCACATTTTCAAGGTTCTGCTGATTTCCCAGCATTTAAAGCATTTAATTAAATTTTAAAAGATATAAAATTTTAATTGACTTTTGACGTTTTTTTCGAAATTGTATAATATTTTATGCATTTCATTTAAGTTTGAAATTAATGGTTCCAGTTGTAGAACCAATATTTCAGGTGAAAATTAGTTTTTATTAATTTTCTTTTCTTGGATGCAAACAAATTAATTACTTTTATTGGAAATTCGTGATTTTCGTGGAATTCAACCATTTTTGGTCTTAATTTGAGATTTTTATGTTGAAATATCAATCATTACGTCTTCTTTTGACGACTTGCCTCTACTTGGTTAAAAAGTCAACTACTTAGTTGAAAGTTGAACTCTTTATGAAAATTTAGCTAGCTGGTGGAATTCTTTCGTGGTTAAAAATTTATATATTTAACTCAAACTTTAACTATTTAAGTACAACATTTATCATTTAAGTTGAAAATTCATAATAAATTATTAAAATCAATGAAAAATTCCTTGGAATTTATTAATATCCACCTTGGAACATTTTTAAATATTCTCAAATATTGCAATTCCTTCAAAATATTTTGACATAACTTGAACTTTTTTTAAAAGATTTTTGAAGTACTTTTGAATTTTTTTAATTCTTTGAAATTCCTGTAAATTATAAAAATAATTTAAAAATTCCTTGACATCTTTTAAAACATCCTAAAATATTTAAAACACTTAAATTTTTTTTGAAATCTCTTGAAATTTTGTAAAGCTTTAAATTGAAATTTAAAACAGAGAAAAGTTTCAAAACGTTTAATGTTGAAATGTTTGTAGATTAGAGTTTGGAAAATGGGATCAATAAAAATTCAAAGCTTTCGAAATTTAATTTTCAAAAATTTGCAACTATTCAATAACAATAATTTGGTATGGTAATATATGATGGGATTCAAGTCTTCAAATTTTGAATTGTGAATTTGAAAGTTTATTCATAAAAAATTAATAATCATGAATAAAATGAAAGCGTTCATAATTTAAACGTACGTTATTCAATTGGGCAATCTCTAATTAAATGTTGATAGAGATTACTCGAGTTAAAGTTTAACTATTTCTAAAACGATTTTTGTATATAATTATAAAATTATGTATGTTTCTTTTAAACATTCTTTTAAATTTTGAACGCTTTCAATTTATTTCTGATTACTAATTTTTGGTCAATAATTTTCTGAGTATACAGTTCAAATTTTGAAGACTTGAATTCCATCGAGTTAAAAATTATTCATATTTCATAGTTGAAAATAAAATTTTGAAAGTTTTGAATTTTTATTGATTCCATTTTCAAAACTCTGATCTACAAATGTTTTAATATTTAACGTTTTGAAATTTTTCTGCTTACTAAATTTCAATCTGAAGCTTTTAAAATTTACAAGAGTTTTCATAAGATTGTTAAGGATGTTAAATATTTCAGGATGTTTTAAAAGATGGCAAGGAATTTTCATCTTATTTTTATAATTTTACGGAATTTCAAAGAATTTTAACAATTATAGCAGGGTTGTTTCAAAAACTTCTAAATACCTTAGAAATCTTAAAAAGGTGGCAGGGTATTTCAAAAGATTTTGAAGGTTTCGAAATCATTGAGTGTATTTTAAAAGGTTTCAAGGAATTTTCAATTGATTACAGTAATTTAATATGAGTTTTAAATTATTTGATATATCTTAGGATATTTTACCAGATTCCAAGGAATTTTCCATTGATTTCAACAATTTAGTATGAAATTTTAAAGGATTTGAAATATTTTACGGTATTTTTAAAATTTCAAGGAATTTTCAAGGGCTTTGAAAAATTCCAAGAGATTTTAAAGAATTTTAAATATTTTAGGATTTTTTTAAATATTCCAAGGAATTTTCAATGAATTTCAATAATTTAAAACAATTTCGACAAGAAAATTAATCTTTTTTGTTGAAAATTTAACCATAATTAAACACTAAGTTTTGTATAGAAAATTAGACTTGCTGGAAAATAAATTTCTTTTGTTCAAGGTTCATGTATTTTACTAAAAATGCCTTTTTTTAGTATACAGTTCAGTCTTTTCAACGAAAGAAATGAATCCTTGATTGAAATAGATGAATTTTTTTAAAATAAAAATAATTCTTTACAAAAAAAATGAATTTTAACTTAGAAAATTCAATATTCAAGAAAAAAAAACTCAGAAAAATGGTTCAAGTTTCCAATTTTAAAACATTTCAACCGAAGGTGATACATTTCATGGTTCAGTATACAAAATTAATTTTTAGCAAACAGTTGAATTTTTGACAAAATAGTTCAATTATCAACAATAAAAGAAAAAGAATTGTTAAACAAAATAGATACATTTTCAAACAAGAGGAATAATTTAATTCCAAAACAGATGAAATTTTAATTGAAAACGGTCAATTTTCAAGCAAAAAGAAAAACAAATTTCGAATCAAATAGTTCAATTTACAATGAAAAAAGAAATAAATTTTCAACTAGAAAAGATAAATTTTTAACAAAAAATTATATAATTAAATTGTCGGTTGAATTTTTGTTCAGCCCAAAAACAATCATATTCTCAACAAAATAGTTGAATTATCAATAAAAAAATTAATTTTTTTCGTCAAGTATAAATTTTAGACCATAAATGAAATAGTTAAATTTTCAATTTAAAAAATGAGTTTTGAACAACAACGAAAACAATCGAATTTACAACAAAATACATAAATGTTTAAATACAGAAGTAAATGCACAAACAACAAGAATAATATTCTAATGACAAAATGAATTTTCTACCAATGAAATTAATTTTCTCTAAAAACGACGTATTTTAAGCAAACACGAAAGCAATTTTTAACTTTAGAAATGAATATCAATCTAAAAAATAAGTATTCAACCAAAAATAGAATAGTTCAAATTCATTTTAAACATAGTAGTTTAATTTTCAACGAAAGAAGTTAATTTTCAACTAAAAAAGATACCCTTTTAACCAAAAGAGGAACAGTTACATTTTCAGTACAAAAGTTAATTTGAAACAAAATCGAATTAACAACAAAATAGTTACATTTTCACCCAAGAAATTAATGTACAAACATAAAGAATAATATTCTTATAAAAAAGATGAATATTCAACAAAATACATGGATTTTCTACCACACAGTTGAATTTTCAACTAAAAAAGAAAATGTTTTAAAAAAAGTTTAATTTCCAGCCAAAAATGGAATAGTTATATTTTCAGTAAAAATGTGATTAATAATCGAAAAATCGAAAAAAGAAGCAAAATTAATTTTCAACGAAAGAGTGGAATTTATAACCCAAGAACTGAATTTTTGATGAAAAATAGATAAATTTTCAAACGAGAAGAAGGATTTCCTATCAATCAAGACGATTTTTCAAGTAAATAGTTAAATTTCCTACTAAAAATGATATTTTTTTAACAAAAAATGAAACAGTTAAATTTTCAGTTCCTTGGTGTTTGAAAACTGATGTTTTTGGTAAAAAATAATGATGATTTTGTTAAAAAATTTTTTTTTAGCTGAAAATTAAACTATTCCCTTCCTGTTTGAAAAATCTTTTTTTGTTAACACATTCAACTATCTGGTTAAATTTTTTTGGTAAATTCGTAATTTTTAAACTATTTTTTTATTAAAAATGTTTCGATGGCATTCATGGTTGAAAACTACCTATTTTATAGATAATTCATTTTTTTTGCAAATTAATTTGTTTGAAACTACGTCTTTTTTAAGAAAAATATTTGTTTGAAAATTACTTTCAAACATTATTATTAGTATTATTAGTATTATTCTTGTAGTATTAGTATTATTCTTGATGTTTGTGTATTCATTTCTTTGTTCAAACTTTTAATCTGTAGTGAATGCGATTGTTTTCTTTTGTTCAAAATAAAATGTTAATTCAACTGTTAAATTTTTTGTTAAAAAGTATATTTTTCAGTTGAAAAATCATTATTTGCGTCCACAATTAAATTTTGTAAATTGATAATGAACTATTAAGTGCTTAGTTAAACACTTGTTTTTTTAGTTTTAATATTACTTTTCAAGTTAAAAGTTTGACAATTTTATTTATTTTTTTACCATTTATTATTTTTCAGTTGAAAATTCTTATTTTATAGTAGAAAATTATCATTATTGTTTGAAAATGCATCTATTTTGGTAAAAAAATTCATTCTTTTGGTTGATTATTTAACACCTTTGTTGAAAATTCGATTCTTTTTGGCTGAAAAAAGATTTTTTAATACTTAAATTTTAACTGCATCATTTTTAATTTAAAATTAATTTTTAGAATTAAAAATTTAACTGTATCATTATCGGTTAAAAATGTATTTTTTTAATTAAAAAATTTGTTGTTTTTTTGTAAGAAAATTGACCACAATTGACCAACAAATGTAATGATTCTATGGTAACTCAGGATTTTAAAACCAGAATAAATTTAAGGAGCAGCTGCTTAGATCGTGATTCGTGAAGTCAGGCGAGCTCAGATTTATGTTCGCGCATTTTCGGCTTTACACGAGGCTGGTCTTCGCAGCAGCAAAGTGGGGGGAATCTTCTCCCTTCATTCTTGTGTCGTTTTGCCTCTCGGTTAATTCTTAGGTCGTTTTTTTGCGTGTTTTTACTTCTTTTTTCCGCAACTTATTTTTTTAGTTCGCTTTTGCTCTGAGCGTGTCACGTGTTTTGAATTTTACAAACTTTCTATCTATCAGTATTCTAATTTTTTTCTAAAATTATATATAAATCACACATTTCAACTGAAAATCTCGTTGGATAATTGAAACTATGGTAACTATCAGAAGTGCCAAACTTATTATTTTTCGATATATTTGAGGTTAGGTTCTACTGAAAGATAAATATCTTTGATGGCGCTCTTAATGGGGTCTTAGAGTGCCAAGCTGTCTCTTTAGAACGCCCTTAGATTTGTCGACATAACTTTTTTCGTCTTAAAAAAATCGTATGTTGTGATAAAGTGGTTGGACTTATTTCACGATTTTTGAATGTGCGTATTAAGATTCTATTGAACCTTAAGCTCACAAACCTAAAAGAAAGGATCATAGAGCCCTGAATTAAAAATAATGTCCCACAAACTAACCTTGCTTGTAAAGAAGTAAAAAACTGTATTTTATAAATGATTTCTAAGTGGCTACTGACAGCATCGGTACGACGGAGATCTACAAGATCAGAAAAGCAGATAGTTAAAAGCAAATCCTAACCTCAAAATAGTGCACATTGATACAATTATTATTTAGCACAATACATTTTTTGTGTTACTATCCCGCAAAAAACCAGTTCGCAAACATTCGTTATAATATTTCATGGCCTCTTCGAATTCATTTTTAAAAATTTTCATTTTTTGGGGGAAAAGCCGAGGCAACTGTACTCTATTTATTACACTATGAAATGTCACATGTCCTTAACTGATCTTCCAAAAATAAATGAATTTTTTCAAAAGTGAATAAAACTTTTTATACATCCACTGAAAACATAGAAATCTTTTTATGTACCTATTTCTCTTTTATAATACCCGAAAATATTCGAAATCCTTGAAAACCCCATTAAATTATTATAATAAATATTGAACAAAATAATTTTTAAGGGATCTATTTTGCAATCTATATTTTTTTCATTAAAGAAATTAGTATCCCATTAAAAAGAAATCAAGAATGCTTTGTGTAAGTCCTAAAAGAAAGGATCATAGAGCCCTGAATTCAAAATTGCAGATTCAAATTTATGTGCAATATTAAAAAATTGAGAAGTAAGTCAAAAGAATTAATTTTAACAAAGGACTTCTCAATGACAAAGAAAGATATCCGGACAAATCTAAGTCAATTTCAAAAGGAAATGTTAGTACTACATGGAAATTTTAAATAAATTAACCTTTCCGTGTAAGATAATCTTAAATATTTCGAAACATCAGACTTTTGACACATGTAGTTTAGGATACAGTCTGTCAAGTTAAAGCGTGGGTGGCTTTACTCGCAGTCGGTAAGGTATATCGACATGATTTTGGTGTCAAAATATTAAGAAGAGCTCCCTCTTTC
>NC_046658.1:162904806-162918335 GCF_010883055.1 Belonocnema kinseyi | reverse complement strand
GAGGGAGCTCTTCTTAATATTTTGACACCAAAATCATGTCGATACACCTTACCGACTGCGAGTAAAGCCACCCACGCTTTAACTTGACAGACTGTATCTGGAAAACCAGAGCCAACTGCGAAATTTAGATGTCTGATTCAAATTCAGCAAATCAAAAACCTTCGAGAAAGTATATTCTTGTTTCCGGGTAAATATCTTGTTAACCTGGGGTTTTGTTTGAAAAAATTATTTTTATGGGTTCCACAAGCCACATGAAGCAAAAGCTCCGTTTAGAAGAATTCCGTAATTCATTTTTGAGAAGCATTTCATTTTTTAAAAATGCTCTTAATTCAAATGTAAAGCAAATGAATATGAAGAGCTACCTCACATCTCATTAAAAACGAGATCTTTCTTTTAAATAATCGTTTCAGATATTTGTTCGCGCACTTGAATAATTTCCCACTGGGCAAAAAATTTGGCGACGTCTTCACGACATCGTTACGACATATTTACGACAATTTTACGACATCCTATGTCCATGTCGTTTCGTTGTCTTTGCGATACCGTAAAGACATCGTCAGGTCATACGACTCATTTACGATATCGCAAAGATACCTTAACGACATGGACATAGGACGTCCTAAAGTTGTCGTAAAGTTGTCGTAAAGATGTCGTAACGATGTCGTAAAGACGTCGCCAAATTTTGTGTCCAATGGGTTAGTCGAGATGTTAGTATCCAAAAACACATGACTATTTTCACTAAAACACAGCACGTCAACGCTACAACGCTACTGTTGTGCAGTTTTAAACCAGACGAATTAAAGGCTATATAACAGATAGTCAATTTCTTTTCTAATCATTAGACTCAGGGGACAAAATTTGCACTGCTCCCACGTGAAGACTTGACAGTTTGAGATACAAAACACTACGATCGAATTCCGATGTCTAAACTTCGTCGAAAGCGAGGTCGAACCTCTGATTTTACTCGCTCTCTCTCTCTCTTTCTCTCTCCCGCTCTGATGATCGAATACTTCTTCTTTATTTTCTTTGTAGAATCTTGGAGCCTATCAGTTAGCTAAGAAAGCGTAATCAATTTAGAAGAAATTTCAATCTGATATAAATATTTACGAGTATTCTTATAGCAAATCATAATTTGAAACCGTAATTACACATTTTTGATGAAAATAAATTCTTATTCACTGCTTTTCAACCAAACAAAAAGAGAAATTTGGAATGAAACTGTTAAATTTGGACCCAGAAATTACTTTAAAATAAAATTGTTAATTTCCTACATGGTAGAAATTTTTTTATTAAAATAGGTCAATTTTCAACAAAAAATTTCTTAATACAAAAAAGTTAATATTATTGACTGCAAATGAAATAAAAAAAATTTTAGTCAAGAAAAATAATTCAATAAAATATACTGAGTAGAATAGTCAGAAACAGTTTGGATTACTCCGTTTGACAAGTTAATAGCTTGGATTATTTTAAGTTCTTTGCATAAACTGAATGAGAAGTGAATAACTCTGAATTGCAAGTGGATTACGCAAGAATACTAAGATTACTCTGCACTATTTTAATTAATCCACTTTACCTTGATTAATTTAAATAATTTTGTGAGTGAATAATACACTCTATTTTTAATTGTTTGCCTGAGCAGCACGTCATGTGAGCAGATCCAAACTCAGATAAGAATAATAAGAAATATAACGACAATTATGATAATGATAATAAACTTGAAAATCTGATAAGATTAATCATGACGTCTATAATATGTGAGATAAAGATTGATTAGAAATGTGTTTTTAATAAGAGAGGGAAAAGTTTATAAGAAACACTCTTGATTCATTAAAATATTCATCAACTTTTGCTCAACATTGAAAAATGAGGATGGTTTATTATTTTGTTTTTATTTTGACAGTCATCTTTAATTCTATTGGTGAATATAAAAATATAATTATTAATTAATTAACAATAATAATCGTTTCGTTTTATAATGTGTGGTGTACAGCTTTCAACGCGTTTGGTCGCTTTAAATATTTAGTACCTTATCTTATGCGAATGTAAAAATTAATTAATTTGTCGTGAATAATTTTTTGATATTTCTGTTTTTTTGTTTTAATCTTTGTAAAAAATTATTTAAAACAGACCAAAATTCAATTTTTTGAAACTTCACACGCGGGATAAAAAAGAAATTAAATGACAAGAGTAGTAGCAGCTTACCAAAAAGTCTATGATGCTTAGCGTGAGTTCGTCGGGGAGTACACTTAAATAGATTTAATACTAAAGGGCTAAAAGCAAATGAAAAATAAATAAATTTTCTCTTTCTTTTTGCAGAATCAAGTTCACATAATAGTAGAGATGGACCTGATGCTCCGCATCTGGGTCATCGGCCAGCTCCTGCTCGCCGTACACATCAGCCTCCTGCCGAGGCTTCTTCTCGTGTCAGGACAAGGTCTCCTCCTGGCAGGCTTTCTTCTGTTCGAGTACTTGGCTATGGACTTGGACAACTTGGACATGTGCGGCTCATTCCCCGCGCAAATCCAACACGGCGATTTGAATTTCGAAGATACATTTTTCCTTCCGATAAACAAATCCACGTGGTAGTAGGAAATAATAGATATGTGCGCGTGCCAACGCGAGAATATATCGTATTATCAGCTCCCAATGGTGACGTTTTTGCAATATTGGAGTCTAGTGGGATTCTTCGTGGAATTTACAGGAAAATTAGAGTTCGTCCAAGAGTAAAAATAAACATGATGAGTGGCGCAGTTTATAGTTTGACAGGGGAAGAAATGAGAGAATGCCATGTGGGCGAAAGTTACCCTATATTACCACATTGGTTCAGTGAAGTTGTTGCCAATCAAGATTCTCTACAGCATGTGTATCATTGAGTTGAAAAGAAAAGGTCAACTAAAATATAATATTCTTTGTAATCCTTAGTCGAATAAAAATTAAATTAAATCAGTAAAACATCAATGCACCAAAAATAGACCCAACTTTTTTTTCTTTTTCGAATTTTGATCCTTATCGCCCCCCCCCCCCCCAATTGTGGGAGGTCTAATCGAAAAATTGGATCAGGTTTATACCTTATGTAATTTTGATCAACAATTTTATTATTATAAAATATGTAAACAATTTAATAATGTTGAAATTTAATTTTAAACATAATCCACTACACAAAGTAATTTTGTCTCGAATCATTAAAACTAAAATGAAAATTCATTCTTAAAATTACTTTAAAAAATTTGTTTTATACAAATTATAACTATTATTATCTATTATAAAGACAAAAAATATTTTCAATAAAAATCAATTTTTCCGATGAAAGTTCGTATTTCATACTAAAAATTAACTAAAAAATTCAAAAAATAATGTTCTTATCTTGAAAAAATTAACTATTGCAAATTCATATTTATAATTATATTTAATTTAATTAAATTTAATTAATTAAATTTAATTAAATATTTAAAATTATTCTAGTTTGCCTAAGATTATTCTTACGAATTTTCAACTCAGAAAGACAAGTTGTTCGCCGAAAATACAAGAGCTAAGTTTTCAGTTAACAAAAAAAACATTAACCAAAAAAACGAATTTTCCACAGAATAGTTAACTTTTTAGCCGGACCATTTGATACTAAAATAAAAAATCTTCTAAAAGAAAAATCAGTTTTCGACAAATTAGTTTCTATTTTTACCCAGTACTTGAATTCTCAGCTGATAAAGATGCATATTTCTAACGAAAACTGAAATAGTTAAAGGGGGAGGGTCGGTAAGGCCGGTTTTTGACCTAATTTATTTTTGTACCAAAAAATCTGAAAAAATCATGGTAGTATCTTATAAGTATCCCGAGTCGATTGCACGCTAAACGGACTACCCTGCACCCTCCAGCCCCCCCCCCCCCTACAAATATACGAAACACCACTACCCACCAACTGTATTTTCGAGAGATTTGACACTCTTAAACATGTATTCTGAGGTTAGCTCGGGTTTACTATGGTTTTCGGGGTCGCCGAATACAAATCTGGCGTCCTTTGGCTTTTATCGCGTCAGGTTCAAGGTCATTGGAAGGTCAAATATGAGGAAACGGTAAAAAAATCCAAAAAATACGTTATAGGTTTTTGGAGTCGCTAATTACGAATCTGGCATCCGTTGAACTCTATCGCTTCAGGTTCAAGGTCATTTGAAGGTCATTTGAAGTTCAAATCAAGAAAAAAACGGTAAAAAAATTTTTAAAAAATATGTTATAGGTTTTTGGGGTCGCTGATTACGAACCTGGTGTCCGCTGACCTTTATCGCGTCAGGTTTTAACCTGACCTTGAGGTCATGGGAAGGTCAGATCGAGAGAAAACGCTGAAAAAAATATGTTATAGGTTTTCGGGGTCGCTGATTACAAATCTTTTTACATATATATTAATTTATAATTAATAAATGACCTTTAAATGACCTTGAACCTAAAGCGATAGAGTTCAACGGATGCCAGATTCGTAATTAGCGACTCCAAAAACCTATAACGTATTTTTTTGGATTTTTTTACCGTTTTCTCTCGATTTGACCTTCCAATGACCTTGAACCTGACGCGATAAAAGTAAAGGACGCCAGATTTGTATTCGGCGACCCCGAAAACGATAGTAAACCCGAGTTAACCTCAGAATACATGTTTAAGAGTGTCAAATCTCTCGAAAATACAGTTGGTGTGTAGTGGTGTTTCCTATATTTGTAGGGGGGTGAGGGTGGCTGGGGGGTGGAGGGTAGTCCGTTTAGCGTGCAATCAACTCGGGATACTTATAAGATACTACCATGATTTTTTCAGATTTTTTGGTCCAAAAATAAATTAGGCCAAAAACCGGCCTTACCGACCCTCCCCCTTTAAATTTGAAGAACCTAATATTTTTAAAGCAAATTTTTTTTAAACATTTTAATTTTTAACCAATAAATGTCATTTTACAATTATAAGCAAAATCGTAAAATTTTTATAAATTTGCATTATTATTAAAGCATACAGGAAACTTCAACAAAATTCTTTTATTTACAACTTAGGAAGACAAATTGACATTAGAAATAAAACTACTAAATTGTCCTGGAAATTTACATTTTAAAAAAAATCATTTTTCAAAAAGAAGGAACAAATTTTCAACGCAACCGTTACATTTAGTAAAATTATTAGTCAAGAAAGTTTAAGTAATAAAATATATTCTGCGGAATGACTATAAACTGTTTGGGTAAAAAAACTAGTTCTGCTTCTAACCACTATTTGAATTTTTAAATGAAAAAGATTGATATTTTCACCAAAAATGAAATATTAAGATTTTATATTGATAAGCTTTATTTTCTACAAAAAAAAATTAAATAAATCAGGTTCATTTGAAGCTAAAGAAGATCATTAAAGTTTCATACAAAAAAATATAAGCTGGGAGAAGCAGTAAGGATTATGTTTTTCAGAGTCGTTTATTTTTAATCCATTTTACCTGGAATGATTTAAATAAGTTTAAAACTAAATTGTACATAGATTCTTATGTTTATTTTTTATCAGTACAAAAAGTCACATCCGAAGTTTAACACTCAATTACGTATAATAATGAACATCACAAGATTTATCATGATAATAAACATGAAAAATCTCATTACCTTAATTTTGAATTATATAATATGTGAAATAATAATTAATTACCAACGTGTACTTTAATTAAGAAGCAAAATGTTGATTAGAAACACATCGTATCAAGTAAATTCTTAAAATATTAATCAGTTTTTCCTCAAAGTTGCAAAAATGAGGATGGTTTATTCTTTCTTTTTTACTTTGCGGCCATTCTTAATTATATTGGTGCGAAAAAACATAGCAAATAATGTCCCAAAAACTAACCTTGCTTGTAAAGAAGTAAAAAACTGTATTTTATAAATGATTTCTAAGTGGCTACTGGTAGCATCCGTACGACAGAGATCTACAAGATCAGAAAAGCAGATAGTTAAAAAACAAATCCTAACCTCAAAATAGTGCACCTTGATAAAATTTTTATTTAGCATAATACATTTTTTGTGTTAATATCCCGCAAAAAAATCAGTTAGCAAACATTCGTTATAATATTTCATGGCCTCTTCGAATTCATTTTTAAAAATATTCATTTTTTTGGGGAAAAGCCGAGGCAACTGTACTCTATTTATTACACGATGAAGTATCACATGCCCTTAACTAATCTTCGAAAAATATATGAATTTTTTAAAAAGTGAATAAAACTTTTTATACATCCACTAAAAACATAGAAATCTTTTTAAGTACCTATGTACCTTTTATAATACCCGAAAATATTAGAAATCCTTCAAAACCCCATTAAATTATTATATTAAATATTGAATAAAATAATTTTTAAGGGATCTATTTTGCAATTTGTATTTTTTGCATTAAAGAAATTAGTATCCCATGAAAAAGAAATCAAGAATGCTTTGTGTAAGTCCGGTATGGAATCCACATTTATAGATTCAATTCTAAAAATCCAAGAGTAAATTTAAAAAAAAATCAAATTTCTGTTCCATTTTTGCAGAATCAGTCGAGCCTTCTTCTCGTGTCAGGTCCAGGTCTCCTCCTGGCAGCCTTTCTTCATCTAGAGTACTTGGCTATTCACTTGGGCAACTGGGATATGTGCGGCTTATTCCACGCGCAAATGAGATGCGGCGTTTCGAATTTCGCAGATACGCTTTTCCATAGATATGCGTAGATAGTCATAGATATGTCATAGATATGCGCCCGTGCCAACCCTAGAATTTATTGTTTTATCAGCACCAAACGGTGATGTTTTTGCAATATTGGATCATGATGGGAGTCTTCGTGGAATATACAGAAGAGTCAGAGTTCGTCGGAGAGTAAAAATAAATATGATGAGCGGCGCAGTTGAGAATTTGACAACAGAAGAAATGAGGGAATGTCATGCAGGCGAGAATCACCCCATATTCCCACGTTGGTTTAATGAAGTTGTTGCAAATGTAGATTCTCTACAGCATGTGTATTATTAATTCAATAAAAACAGTTAAACTTAAATATAATATTTTTAGTAATACATAATCAAATCAAAATTAAATTATTAAAACGTCCTTTTCCATCCCTTGGGCAAAGGCAAATGTAGTCTATCTTATTTAAGCCTTATTTTCCTATCCAAGTGAATCCATTTCTATCTTTCCTGAAATATAAGATAGCCCTATTTTCTTGAATCTCAGCCTTTCGCTCTCTCTCTCTCTCTCTCTCTCTCTCTCTCTCTCTCTCTCTCTCTCTCTCTCTCTCTCTCTGACTATCTAATACTTCTTTTTTGTTTTTTTTTAGAATCGCGGAGCCTATTAGGTAACTACGAAAGCCTAACTAACTTAGCAGAAATTTAAATTTCAAGTAAATATTTGCAAACAATCTTATAGTATTTAAATAATTTTAAATAGTAGTAATATATTTTCGATTAAAATTAAGTGATCTTCCTTGCTATTTTGTATGCTCATTGCTGCAATAACTTCGTGATACTAATTTTCGATATATATTCGCGCATCAGAAGGCGCTGAAGTTCATGACAAGCACGTTTCGTCATGGCACGAAATAATCTGATCAGTCCCATCAGATTCAGTAGGCATCGGTGGCCCACTACTGCTCGACGTGAGCTCGTCATCGTGTTTATACGCTCGTGTATCCCGCTCCTGTTTGGTTACGGCTGAGTAACCGCCATTCATACCCAGCAGCTTATTTTACTCCTATACGCGATGCGGAGTAAGTTCAAAAAATAACTATATCAGAAAGCCCTATCTCAGAGTCTCACTGCAATTAGGTTTTTTGGAAGAGAGTTGAATTTTCACTCCATACGAATAAAATGTTAGCCCAAAAAGGCACATGTCCATGACGGCAAGTAATTTAATCGTAATTTTAATTCTTTTTCAGCACAGTAATTTAAATGAGATAAGAAACATAAGAAATTTTACGACAATTATGATGATAATAAGCGTCAAAAGCCACTGAGCTTAATCTTGGCGTCTATAACATGTGAGATTACGATTAATTATTCACGTTTACTTTGATAAAGCAGCAGAATTTTGATTATGAACACTGATATAAAGTAAGTTATTAAAGTATCATGCAGTTTTTCCTCTACTTTAAAAAATGTGGATGGTTTATTCTTTCGTTTTTACTTTGATAATCATTCTTAATTTTCTTGGTGAATATAAATATCTAATTATTTATCGATTAATTGTTAATAATTGTTTCGCTTTATAATTTGACGTTAACAACCACATATCCACGCCTCCATTTCATACCACTCCACAACGTCTACGAAATGGAGGCGCCCATATATGTGGAAAGAAAATATTAAATTTCATTTGATAATACAAGAAATTTTTTTTGGAAAAATATGGAAATCTATATAATATTTAAACAAGAAAGAATAAATATTTTAAAAATAATATTTTTAATGTAAATAAATTGGACATTTTCAATTACTACTTCTTGTCTTACGTGATATTACGTTTTATAACCTTTAATTCACTGGAATCCTCGAATATTCTTAGGTTTCTGAATACTTTTAATGTCTAGAATTTGTAAAATTTTTTAATTCTCCGAATTTCTCAAAATTCTGAAAATCACTGAATTCCTTGAATTTCATACATTCTTTTGAATTCCTTGAATTTCATACATTTCAGAAGTTTAGATAAAATAAAAAATTATTTTAAATTTTCGAACATATTTTTAAGTGTTCAAGTATGCCTATTCTTGTCAATACGTCTAACAATACTAAGTATCTCCTGAATTAACTTGAATTTTTCCTAACATTTAAAAATATGCTAGAGTAAACAAAATTTTCTAAAGTTTTTCAGATTCTTTTTAGCAATTTTGAAAATATTTTTCAATGTTTAAATCTGCTTGCATGCTCACTTTGAAATGTTTTTGAATTCTTTATGGTATTTCAAGACATTTTTTTCAAACAATAAAACTTTGAAAAATCCTTTAAGAAACTATAATATTTATTATTACATAATAATGATAAAAGCCCGCGAAATTCTTACAAAATTCTAACAACAGCCCTAAAATCATTTAAATCCTCGAAAATCTGATAAAGTTCCTTGCGATCTGTAAAAACACCCTGAAATATTTTTAAAAAATTGTATATCTTTCAAATAAGAACAAAATTTTATTCTTCAAAATCCATGTAAATATCTTTAATTATTTGAAAATATTTAAATTTCTGCGAACCCCTTCAATCACTGCGTATAAATTCTTCGATATCTATTTAAATATTATAAAATCTCGTAAAATTATATGAAATCTGACATTACTTCCGCAAATTATTGGAAATTTTTAGGATACCACGAGAGATATTGAAAGTTTTGAAATTCATTAAAAGTCCCTAAATATTATACGAAACTTTTGAAATATTTAAAAATATCCATTAAAATAGAAGTCGATGATACTTTGCGTGCTTCCGATGTGGAATCCACCTGTATAGATTCAATTCTATAAGTCGAAGAATAAATTAAATTTGAAAAAATTCTCTTTCGTTTTGCAGAATTAAGTTCACAATCCGGTAGCAATAGCTCTGATACTCCCCGCCCGGATCGTCGGCTATCTTTTCTTACTCCTCGTATACCTCAGTCTCCAGCCGAAACTTCTTCGCGTGCCAGGTCCAGGTCTCCTCCTGGCAGCCTTCATTCTCCTACATTACTTGGATATGGACTTGGGCAACTTGGATATGTGCGGCTTATTCCGCGCGCAAATCCGACGCAGAGATTTGAATTTAGAAGATACGTTTTTCCTGCTGATAAACCAATTCTTATGCGAGTGGGATCTGATAGATTTGCGCCCGTGTCAACGCGAGAATATATTGTTTTATCAGCACCAACCGGTGATGTTTTGGCAATATTGGACTATAGCGGGATTCTTCGCGGCCTGCATAGGACAGGCAAAACTCGTAATAGAATAAAAATCAACATGCGAAGCGGCGCAGTTGATAAATTGACATCAGAAGAAATGAGGGAATGTCGTGTAGGCGAAAGTTACCCCATCTTATCAGGTTGGTTTAATGAAGTTGTTGCAAATGAAGATTCTCTACAGTATTTGTATCATTAATTCAATACAAAGAAGAACTAAAATATAATAGTCTTTGTATACCTAGTCGAAACAAAATTAAATTAAAGAATTAAAACGTTAATTTAGTACGGTTGTCAAGACGTTTTTCTTTCTATCTTTCGCCCATGCCTCATATATAGATCAACATTTGTTTATATTATGAATTATTATTTTTGCCGCTTCTCTAACTTTTTGATTCTACAGAAATTTAACCCATAAATGCCACTCAGGGTCATTTGCACCCCAAGGTTTTTTCAATCGTAAATCTTTCGAAAATGCTTGCTTCAAATAAACTTTTTTGTGCAATCTAACTGTAGTCCGCATCCTAAACTATGATTTGCTATGCTGCAGTGCTGCCAGATCCAGCTAGAAATTTATCCCCACCATACCTACCGTTTAGGTGCCGCAAAACAGAAGATGCATGATTACCACTGTAAGTGCGAGTGTAAGCCGGAAATGCACGACTGAAACTTCGGTTTTCTCACGTTTTCTGCTGCACGATGATAGCCGACCAGAGAGCTTCGGAAAACTTCAGTAGTCTTCTATTTATATCTCGATCTCCATTTGAAGGAATTAAAGAAATTGGTGGTTTTTATGTTTCATAGTAACTTGAAAATTTTTTCAAACTGCCAACACAACGTTAATTTTTCGAAAAACTGAAAAATGTATTTTACGAAAAAGGCCACCTTTCCTGTAGATTTCGTTCTCGCTGAACAAAGATAAGTAGAAATTCAGAATTTTTTGATTCCTGACATTTCATATTCAAAATTTTGTACAGCCTGAAGTTAGTAAGTTTTCGAAATTTCCAATTAGCAAAATTATAAATTAACGACAAAAATAGTTGAATTTAACATTCTTTTATCTGTTGGAATAATATTTTATTTTTTATCATGCATACTGCAGATATTAAAATTTAAGAGACTTCATTAACATTTTACGCTATACAGATATACATATAAAAAATTAATCATAATTCTGACAAATGTATTGGAAATAATTTTTTCGGGAATTCAAAACTTCTGTAAATTCGGGAATTTACTCATTTTGGACATCTTCGGCTTTTGATCATTCGATTCATAAGATTTCGGAAATTATGCAGTATCGTCAATTTGTCATTCCTGAATGTCGGTTTCTTTGACTTTTGATTTCAAAATATTTTCGTTCCGTTAATAAGCATTTCCTTTATTTTATTTTGCATTCTTTAAATTTTCGGAAATTTTTATTTTTCACACATTTTTTTTCGACAATTATATTGAATTTTATTAAAAATTATAACTAATTATAACCAATGTATAATCTTTAAAAAATTTTAAATATAACTAAATTTTTTTTAATTAACAAAATGGCAGTAGTAATATGAAAGAGGTCCTCTGAATTTCATTCTCGCTAAACTAAGTAGAAAAATTCAGAAATTTTAAATTTCTGAGATTTTATAATCCGAACTTTGTAAAGTCCGAAATTAGTTAGTTGGGTAGTAAATTCTAGCAGATAATAAACTTAAATTCACTTATTTTGAAGCAAAAATGAATTCACAGTAAACTTTTATTAATTTATACATGATATATTTACTATTCAAAAATTTGATTAAAATTGAGGTTAGAATTCGTTCTTTAATCACAATCGTCTATTATTCGTATTCTTTGCATAATCTGGATAAAATTTGTCGATACATGCTGTATTAAAAGTTTAGTTCAGCTTACAATGCAGTAAAACTTACATGAAATAGTGAAATAGTTGTTGTTTTTCTAAACATTTTTGACAATGTGTTTTTTTCTCGTTAAAAGATGCAAATTCTATATAAAAAGATTAATTTTTATTATTTGATCATTGTTTCAAACTTCAAGAAATAATCGTAACAACACCTTAATACCAAAATTAAAATGCATCTTTCAAATTGTACCTAGTAGCTCTTGTTACATTTTGCGGCGCCGGGTAGCGAAATGGTCGACCGCCTATCCCAATATGAACATCTGAATTTTTTATTTGAGCCAAAATCGTGATTTTTCTACATATTTGGGGTTATGTTACCTGGAAAAGCACATTCTTTCATGGATCTACTAATGGATTCTTAAAGTACTGAGCTTGCTTTTTCAAAGGAACTTCGATTTATCTGCATATCTTTTTCCGTCTTTAAAAAATGGTATGTTGTAATTAATTGGTTTGACTTATTTCTCAAGTTTTGAATGTAAGTATTAAAACTGTATTGAACAAACATAATTGCGATTTAAAGAGACATATTAGTACTTTAAGACCGCATTAATCGTTTCATCCGAGAAATATACTTTTCTGTGTAACATAACCTCAAACATGTCGAAAAATCTCAATTTTGGAATTTATAGTTCAGGATATCTCGAAAAACAAACCCAAGTGAGAAATTTAGACCTTGAATTCGAATTAAGCACATCAAATACCTTCAGGAAATTATATTCTGGTTTCCAGATAAATATCTGATCGGTCTATGTTATTATTTAAAAGAAATAAATTTTTATAGGTTTCACAAGCCACATGAAGTTTACACTCTAAATATCGCTTATCATTTCTGGTCAGAAGAACTTCGAATTTTATTTTTGAGAAGCCTTTCAGTAAAAAAACTTATATAAATTTAAATGTAAAGTAATCGAATGTGAGGAGATAACTCGCGGCTTGTTCAAAAGAAGAGCTTCATCCTAAAAAATCGGTCCAGATATTCGGTAGCGCATTCAAAATAATTATTCGGACATAGCAGTATCTAAAAACACATCACTATTTAACAGAAAATCGCTTTCTTTTCTACTTACTTTAGACTCACGAAAAACAGGTTTTTTTAAAGTTAAGACTTGACCGTTTGAAATTTAAACCACTACAGAGGCACTCTGATGTCTGAACTCGGTCGTAGCTCTGTTTCTACTCTCGCTCTCTCTCTTCCCCTCTCGGTCTATCGAATACTTCTTTTTCTTTTTTTTCTTTGTCGAATCGTAGAGCCTATTAGGTAGCTAGGACGGCGTCTCTAATTAAATTAATCCAATGAGCCTCATCGGCTTCGGTAGACATCGGAGACCCACTACTCCTCAACGTGAGCACGTTATCGTGTTTATTCGCGTGTGTCTCCCGCTCCGAGCGAACTGTCGGAACTTTGTGACACATTCTTATGGGTCCTCATCTCGTTTTCTTTCTCAGCTCATTCCTAAACGCGGCTCGGCGTCAATTCTCAGAATAACTAATTCAGGGGCCCCATCTCAGAGTTTTAATGCAGTTAGATTTTTTAAAAGAGAGTGGAATTTGCAATCCAAAAGGATGAAATATTAGTCCAAATGGTCACATGTCCAAGAAGGTTATTAAATTTTCAATAAAATAATAATATTATATTTAACGAAAAAGTTGAAGTTGCAACTGCATACGTTTTTTACTGAACAGCTATTTTTTAAGAAAAAATTTCATTTTTAGCAAAGTCAACAAATTGTATCGCAATTCTAATTGTCTGT
>NC_046658.1:162884975-162904706 GCF_010883055.1 Belonocnema kinseyi | reverse complement strand
GCAACGTTTGCTTTGACAAAGGAGTAGAATGTTAATTAAAAACGCGGACGAACACATTATCAATCAGTTTTTCATCTACTTTGAAAAAATGAGAACAGTTTATTCCTTCGTTTTTACTTTGACGGCCCTCCTCAATTCTATTGGTGAATTTAAAAGTCTAATTAATTATTGATCAATTTATGATAGTTATTTCGTTTTATAATGTGCAATTAAGAAGCATGTATCCACGTCTTTATTTCATACCGCTCCTCATAACCTTTTGCGCTGTGTACAGCTTTCCGTCGCATATGGTCGCTACATGGCTCCACGTCCTATTCTCATACGCAGGAAATATATTTTATATTTTCACAATTACTTCTTAGTTTATTACTTGCAAAACTTTCTGACTTTTCTTTTCGTTGGCAAAATTAAATAAAAATTTTCTATATTTCCTAAATTCCTTAATGTTTCTTAATTTGTTTAATTCTCTGAAATCCTCGGATATTCTTAAGCTTCTGAATTGTTTTAATGTTTATAATTCATAAAAATTCTAATTCTCCGAACTTCTGATACTCTTAAAAACCTCTGAAATATTTTAGAAAGTTAGAAAGTAAAAATATTGGCCCTAAACCTTTCCAGATTCTTTTAAACAATTTTGGGAATGTTCAGAAATATTTTTAAATCTTCTTATATGTTCACTTTGAAATGTTTATAAATGCTTTTTGGAAATTCAAGACATTTTTTCAATAATAAAATTCCCATGTATCTTTTAAAATACCCTAAAATATTTGAAATCCTTCGAAACGCCATAAAAATATTATATTAAATATTAAGGAAAACATTTTTAAGTGTTCTATGTGGCAATCTATATTTATTCCACTCAAGAAATTAGTATCTAATAAAAAAGAAGTAGGTGATGCTTTTTATGAGTCCGATGTGAAATCCACCTGTATAGTTTCAGTTCTGAAAATCCAAGAATAAATTCAGAAAAACAAATTAAATTTCCCTATCGTTTCGCAGAATTAAGTTCACAGTCCGATAGAAATAGCCCTGATACTCCCCGCCCGGATCGTCTGCTATCTTTTCTTGCTCCTCGTATACATCAGTCTCCGGCCGAAACTTCTTCGCGTGCCAGGTCAAGGTCTCCTCCTGGCAGCCTTCATTTTCCTACAGTACTTGGATATGGACTTGGGCAACTTGGATATGTGCGGCTTATTCCACGCGCAAATCCGACACAGAGATTTGAATTTAGAAGATACGTTTTTCCTGCCAATACACCAATTCTGTTGAGAGCGGGATTTAATAGATTTGTGCCCGTGTCAACCCGAGAATATGTTGTTTTATCAACACCAACCGGTGATGTTTTGGCATTATTGGACTATAGCGGGATTCTTCGTGGCCTGCATAGCACAGGCAAAACTCGTAATAGAATAAAAATCAACATGCGAAGCGGCGCAATTGTTAAATTGACATCAGAAGAAATGAGGGAATGTCGTGTAGGCGAAAGTTACCCCATCATATCAGGTTGGTTTAATGAAGTTGTTGCCAATCAATATTCTCTCCAGCATGTGTACCATTAAGTTAAAAAGAAAAAATCAACTGAAATATAATATTCTTTTTCAAAATGCAACCGATCATCTAACCCAAAAACCAGAATATGCGACGTTCCGCGAGGAGAGGGACCCCAAAGTTAAAAAATCGATTTTCAGAATTTTTATGATATTGGTACTTTTAAAATTTCTTTTTCATATTAAAATAAAATTACATTTTTATCTGCAAAATTGTATTTGTTATTTAACTGCAAAGTGAGGAGTGAATGTGAAGATTGTCCCCACTCGCTGTGTGTCTAAATGCGACCGTTCCTTCAATCGCTACTACTGAAAAATTTGCCTCTTTGATGCACTGAATTTGAATCCGAGGTCCAAGTTTCTCAATTAACTCCGGTTTTCGAAATATCCTAAGCTAAAAGTGCGAAAATCGTGATTTTTCGACAGATTTGAGGTTATATTACATGAAACGGTAAATTTCTCTGATGGACCTATTATAGAAGTCTTTGAGTATTAATTTTTTTCCTTAAAGTACACTTAAATTTGTGATCATATCATTTTTGGTTTTTGACAAATCGTATGTCGTAATTAAATGGTTTGAATTATTTCTCGATTTTTGAATGTAAGTGCTAAAAATCTGTTCAACTATAAGCTCTCAACCCCACAAAAAGGGACATAGAGCACTGAAAAATTGTATTCGGGGCTTTTAGTGACGCTGAATATCAATCTAAAGTCAGAATATCGAAATTTTCAAATTTAAGATTGCGGATGCAAAATAGCAGATTCCAATTTACATAAATATTCAAAAATTGAGAAGTAACTGAAACGAACTACTTTGAAAATACGATTCCTTAAAGACGAGAAAATATATCAGAACAAATGCAAGTGCGTTTTAAAGTAAAAATTTAAGACTTAAGACTCCATTGATATATCCATCGAATAAATATACCCAAGCGTAGGACATAAACCCAAATATGTCGTAAGATCACAATTCTGGCATATTTGTCAAATCGCAGTCTAATAGGTAGCTACGAAAGCGTCACTAATTCAGAAGTGATTTGAATTTTAAGGCCATGCGCTTAGTGAACACGTGACCAAACTAGTCCCCGGTTATGAGAATTTTTTTGGTGTTCACTGTGTCCACACAGATTGTGATATCCTTTTTTAAATTTGACAGATTAAATAAAAAGCACTAAAGAACGTTTGTAAACATCAATATGATTATAGTTTTAAAGAAAGTTTATTTTTAAATCGATGAAATAGGATATTGCCATTCGAGTTACAGCACATTGCAGATAGTTTTAGGTTTGATGCATTTCTGACGTTAAATCGATCAGCTGATAACTATTGTTGACAGTGGACCAACCGGCGGGGCTCAGTGTTGGACTCGCCTTGTCTTGCGCCCCCGCTCGAAATTGCATTATTATTGGTTTGGTATAACTTAGAATTGTTTCACACCAGTACAAAAAATCAACAAGAATATATAAACATTAGAAAATTTAAATTATTTTCTGAAGATGAACATTTCTCAAGATGGGACTTGGAAGGATTTTCGAGTATCACATTCTAAGATGTTCCTCGATTTTTTTAAATCGAGGCATCCACTTTGTCGACGTTGAAAGTTTTTTTCCTATTCCTATAATATTTCACTAGAAAACTTCCTTCGTTATTGTAAATATTTGGATATATATAAACGTTCCTTAGTCCTTTCGGTGTAACTTCCTCAATCCTGAACACGATATCTCAATCCGTGTGGACGTAGTGAGGACCGGAAAAAATGAAAATCATTTCATTCTCCACACACAAATTTCATGAATGATCTCGACTTTATCTACGTTCAAAGTTTCTTTTTCTCTCCACTAGAAATCGCTAAAAATTCTCCAAAAATAATGATAGGTTACGTGTATGCAGATACTTATTTGTTGATTTGCAATGAATGTGCAAATTTTATTGCTTACATTAATTTTTTTTAAGATTTCGAATATGTAGTGCAAAATTGGTGTCAGCGCTTGTAGAACTTTTTATTTAATCTGTTAAATTTTAAACACGATATTTCAATCTGTGTGCACACAGTGAACACCAAAAAATGCTTATATCCGGGGACTAGTTTGGTCATTTGGTCACAAAGAGCATGCCCTTAATTACATATTTACAAGTAATATTATAGTGAAGAATTAATTTTAAAACGTAAAATAAAATTGTTGATGGAAATAAATTGATATACACCGCTATTTTTCTTGAAAATTGCTCGAATAACTTCTCGATACTACTTTGGGATATATATTCGCGTGTCACATGGTGCTATTGTCAATGACCAGCACATTTCAATCTGGCACAAAATAATCCAATCAGTTCCATCGGCTTCAGTAAGCATCAGAGGCCCACTGCTGCTCGACGTGAGCTCGACGTGAGCTCGTCAGCGTGTTTATTTGCGTATGCCTCCTGCTTCGCACAAACTCTCGGAATATCGAAAAGCATTCACATAGGTAGTCTTTTAGGTTAACAGCGCCTTATCGAAACGCTCCTATTTCGATACGTTTTTAATAGATCGAATATGGGGGGATTTTAACATTTTTGGTCAAAAGAATTTGGATTTAAAATGTAAAGCACTCGAATATGAAGCCAAATTTTGTAATATTTCTCCTGATTTCTCAGGATTTTAAATCAGTAAATAAAATTTGAAAGCATTTCATCAAATTTAAATGGATTTCAAAGGTTTCTTTTCAAAAATGGTATTAAATTTTATTTAACTTTAAAATTCGTTCTTATTATTCGTTTATTCTGGGTTGAATATTGATTTTTTGTTTATAAATATACATATTGCAAACGTATGTTTCTTTTAAGATTTAAAGTTTTATGTTAAAATAAAGCAAGGACCAACGCAATGACACGTGGTCGCGCGGTTTTTTTTTCGAGGAAAAATTAAACTGCTTTTTAGAAATTTTGACTTTTTTGTTGAATTGAACAGTTTTTAATTCAAAAATAAAACTTTTTTCTGTTAAAATATCAGCTATTACGTTTTCCTTCAACAATCCACCTTGATTTTTCAAGTAAGTTAATTTCTTGCTTAAGAGGTGATCTCTAGTTTTATAAATTCTTTTTTTTCAGTTAAAGACTCATAATTTTATTTGAACATTTATCAGTTTAGTTAAAAACTTGTACCATTTGTTTGAACTTTTTTTGTGGTTGAAAATTTATTTATTTGACTAAAAATAAAACTTTTTCAGTTTAAGATTCATTCTTTAAGTTGAAAACTCATCTCCATGGTTGAAAATATACCTGCTTTCTCGGAAAATGATTTTTTTAACTGAAAATTGAACCATCGAAAATTTATCTACATCAAGAAATATTATGGATTACAACTAACTAACTTGTTAGATACATTTTTTTTCGCAAATCGGAAAAATTCGTATCGCCTAATATTCTGTGAAAACAACATATTTCTTGCCCTAGAGATTCTACGATTTTAAGTATAGAACCGTTGAAAATTAATTTTTTTAACAAAAAATTTTTATATTTCGTTTATTATTATAATTATCTTTTTTGGTCAAAAAATAAACTTTTTATTCAAAATCAGTCGAAAATTAAAGAACTCGTAAAAGTGGAACTACTTCGTTAAAAATTAACTTTTTTCTTTGAAGATTCTTGATTTTAGCTGAAAATAGTTTGGCTGAAAATTTAACACATGTGTTGAAAATTCGCTTTTTTCCGCTCCTAAAAAATCTTTTTTATAAACTGTAGATTTCGATGTCACTTTCTTCTTTTGATAGAAAATTAATTTTTTTAAATTTAAATGCTTAATTTTAAGTTGAAAATATGAATATTTTTGAGTTAAGAAAATAAATATTGGTTAAAAACGGAACTAATTTCTTAAAAAAACTAATTTTTCTGGTTGTAGATTCTTGGCTTGAATTGAAAATGGTTTGGTTGAAAATGTTAATATTTTTGGAAAATTCGTTTTCGGAAATTTGCCTTTTTGAGTTAAAAACTAATGCACCCTGTAGAAACATCCTTTTTTGGGAAGAAAATTAATATTTACGCTTGAAAATTTATCTTTTTTGTTTAAAAATAAACTATTTTGTTGAAAATTGAACTACAGAAATTTGTTTATCCTTTTTTATTGAAAATTAAAATATTTTTTTTTAAATGTACTATTTCGTTAAAATTGTTTTTGTTTAGCGAAAATTAATTTTTTACCGGAAAATTCAAATATTCAATTTTTTGATCCAAATAATCTTTTTCAGTGGAAAATTAATTAATTTGGTTGCAAATATATATTCTTTTGTGTTTGAAAATTTACTTTCTTGGTTGCAAGATAATGTATTTTGTTGGAAATTTAAGAATTTTGTAAAGAATTAATCCTTTTTAGTAGAAAATTAGTATGAGTAATCTTAACTTATGCAGAATAAATTTGCATATTGATACATTTTTAATCGTTGAATTTACATTAAAAAAAATTAATTTTATAGAAAATAGGTTCATTTACAACTAGAGAGATGATTTCTAAACTCAAACTATGAACCTTGAACTGAGGTTGTTCAATTTTTGACTAAATTAATTTTTAACTATAAAAGAAATGCAACTAAATAATCCAATGTGTAACTTAAAAACTAAATTTTTCAAAAAAATAATAAATTTTTAACTGAAAAAATGAATTCATAAAAAAAGACTACAGCCTTCACCCAAGAAGTTAAATTATTGAAAAAAGGTGAATTGTCCAAGGGAAACGTAGTAGTTGATATTTCAACATTTTCAACTAAGTTCAATAATTTTCAAACAGAAAAATTCATTTTTAACAAATTGGTTAAATTTTCAAACAAGTTTTTGAATTTTCTTCTGTAAATAGCAATTATTTTTAACTTAAAATGCAACAGTTAAATTTTTAGTTAATAATACTGATTGACAACCAAACGAAAACATTTTTTTTTTTCAAAAAAACAGTTAAATTTTAAACCGAAAAATGCCGTTGTAACAAAATTGTTAAATGCTCAACAAACTGGATAATTTTCAATTAAGTAGGTCAATTTTCAACCAAAAATAGAGATACATTTTAATTTTTTTCAATTTATAAAAATAGTGTAACGTTAAACCAAAAAGATTTTCGACGAGAAGGATTAATTTTATAACAAAAAAGACAAATTTTTAAGAAATTTCATAAAGTTGTCACCAGAAAGGTTAATATTTTGTAAAGCGTTTCATATGTATAAAAAAATTATAAGCTGGAAAGATCAAGAAAGATTTTCTTGTTTGGACACGTGTATTCTTAAATCATTTTATCTTCAATAATGTAAATAATGTTATGAATGAATTATATATACAAATTTTTATTTTTCGTCGGCACAGCAAGTCATATCAGAAGCTGCAATCTCAGATAATAATCATAATGAATTTGACGACAAATATGATAATAATAGATATCAAAAAATTTTCATCAAATAGACTGACAACCATATTATTCATTGAAGTGTTAATCAGTTTTTTCTCTACTTTGAAACAATGAGGATGGTTTATTTTTTCGTTTTTACTTTTCCGATCCTTAATTCTATTGGTGAATATAAAAATATATTTATTTATTAATTAATTAGTAATAATCGCTTCGATTCATAATGTAAAGTTAATTTAAGTTCATGAAATAATATATGAAATTCTGCGAGAAAAACTTTAAATCTTTCAACTACTGAAAATAAATTTAATTAATAATTGCAAATTAATATTTTGGAAATAAATACATTTAACATTTTGACAATCACTTCTTAATTTATTACGCGTAAAGGCAAGAGTAAAAAAATTATTTTTTTCTGAATTTATGATTTCTATATTAAAACCAATCAGAACTTTCTACATTTTTTGAATGGATTAATTCTCTAACAATTCTAAATTATTTTAATGTTTAGAGTTTCTAACATTTTTTTCATTCTCCGGACTTCTTTAATCGCCTAAATTCTTTGAATTCTCTGAATCTTTAGATTTATAAAATAATTTGAATTCTCTGAAATCCCTATTGCTCTTTAAATTTTCTTAAGTTCTGGAGTTCTCTGAAATCCTTGAATTCCTGGAATATTTTTAATTCTTGAAATATTCGAAATTCTTTAATATTCTTGATTTATGAATAGACCAAAGATCCAGACGAAATTTGGACAACCAGCACATTTCATAATTTCATTTCAGAATTAAGAAATGTACTTTTCAGTTTGCAAAACAAATGGTACTAGTACTGAAAAAATATAAAAAATTACGATTTTTCTTGCAAAAATGTGTAATGTTATTTTAAAGAATTTTGGAGCCAATAAAATGTAATATTGCGCATACGAAATAGCGCAGGCGCAAACACGCTACTGTTGCCAGAGCATAATGAAAATGGTCTGACCTCCAGACCGAAAAAAAGATTTTTTTTGTGTGGCTGTGCTATTTTTTCCTTGTTTTTTAATTTCGTCCAAAAACGAAATTTTTTTATTTTTTATTTGAGGAACATTTTAAAAATATGTTTCAAATGGCAACAGGAACATTTTATGGTGTTTGTCCAAATTTTTTCGTTGGATTCTTGATTTTATTTTCAGAAATTCTGCACATTAATTTGAAGACGTTTTCTAAATCTTTAAGTCTCTACGAAATCCTTACATTTAAAAATATATATAAATTAAGATTGTATAATAATTATATAATTTGGTGAAGTTCTATGGAATCTGATTAGATTTTCTGTAATATTTAAAACTTTTGAAACCCCATTAAATTATTATAATAACTGTTAAAACAGGTTTCAAGTATAAATTCATTTAAATCTAGTATAATTTTTTTTTAAATTCTTTTTTTTTGCAGAATTAAGTTCACAGTCCAGTAAAAATTACCCTGATACTCCCCGCCCGGGCCGTCGGTTATCTTCTCCCGCTCTCCGTATATCTCAGTCGCCTTCCGAACGGTCTTCGCTTGTCAGGTCCAGGTCTCCTCCTGGCAGGCCCCCTATTGATCGAGTACTTGGATATGCCCTAACACAACTTGGATTTGTACGGTTTATTCCCATTTCAAATCCGAACCGTCTATTCGAATTTCGGAGATACGTTTTTCCGTCTGGCAAACCAATTCAATTGCTGTTAACACATGGTAAACTTGTTCCCATTCCGAACCGAGAACACATTGTATTATCAACATCCACTGGTGACGTTTTTGCAATACTGGAGTATACTGAGATTCTTCGTGGAATATATAGGACAGATAGATATCATCCGAGAGTAAAAATAAACATGATTAGCGGGGCAGTTGTAAATATGATCCCAGCCGAAATAGAGGAATCTCAAGTAGGCAAAAATAAGTCAATGTTCATATATCGTTTTTCTGAAGTTTTTTCAAATCAAAATTCTCTAGAGCACGTTTACCATTAATTACATTTTATGAAATCTAGGATGAAATATAATATTCTTTGTAGAGTGGAATCGGACAGAAATTAAATTTAAATAATAAAATACAAATTTTATTAAGATTCCTGAAATTTCTTAAATTCATTGAACACTCCGAATTTGCTGAGTATTCAGAATTCCTAAAATTATTTGAATTGTCCCAATTTCAACAAAATCACTAACATTCTCTGAAATCCTGAAATATCCTGGAATATTTTATTTCTCTGAATTCTTTAAATATTCTTATTTTCAAGGAGTTTTTGAATTCAATAAATGCTCTGAAATTCCAGAAATTAGATTTAGGGTATTTATCACTCCACGAAAAAAAAATATTGAAATTTTTTTTACTGGATTTCATTAAATCATGGGGAAAATTAAAAACATTTGTAATCTCGTTAAAGCTTGTAAGATTTCTGAGTATATTTTTAACAAACTGGAATTTATTCTTAAACTTAAAAAAATTATTAAAAGTTTTGAAAATTGCCCTGTGCTCTTCGAGATTGTTTTTGACAATTCTGCAAACCTTTTTAAATTTTTTGAAACATTTTTAAATTTTCGCTTGAAATTCTTATAAAACGATGAAAAATCATTCAAAATTATTCAAAAAATTTTAAAAATCATTTTAAATGTTTAAAAATTATTTCGCATATTCGCTTTGAACATGCTTTAAAAAACTTAGACTATATTTTGAAATATGCAAGAATGAACAAATAGGTTTAAGATAGTTTAAATTTCTAAGGAAAAGGTTTAAAATAGCTTGAAATTTTTCTTATTTTTCTCTTACAATTTTTATTCAAAATAAAAGATTATTTGAAATTTAAAGTTTTGAAATCTTAACAGGTTGAAAAAATTTTCAATATTTTCAAAACTTTTCATCCTTTTCAATTCATTTTAAAATGATTCAAATTTTTTTAACATTTTGTGAAAAATTTTCCAAAATTACAAACATTCCTGAAAATCTTCTAGATTCTTTTCAACAGTTTCGAATTGTTTACTATTTTTCAACTATTCTTAAATCCTCTTAAATCTCTTGAACATACACGAAATTCAAAAAAAATGATTTAATCTAACAAAAATTTTTAATTTTTGATTTTGAATTTATAATATACTTTCCAAAATCGTAGAAAACATTTGCAATCATTTTCAATTTTGTCTGCAATTTTGTTTTTATGAATTAAATATAATTTGATATTTTCACAGGAAGCTTAAAAAACTGTATTTATTCGCTTGAATAAACATTTTAAAATTCTTTAAAAACTTTCTTTTATAAATTCTCAAAAATCTACATCTTTAAAAACAAATGCAACTGTTTTCTGTTTACTTTCAGTACAGGGTATTCTATGTAACAAATGTAGGATACTTTGGAGGAGAGAAACAAAAAAAAACAGTTTTTTTCAGAAATTTAAGGAAATTTTTGGTAATATATGCTAAAATTACTGAAAATTTTCTATGGATTTGTAAATTACCGAAGATATCCAGAAATTTAAGGTATGCCAAGTTTGCTAAATTGCTAAGTTACCGCAAATTTCGGGTATCCAAAAATTTTCAAAATTTTCGGTAATTTATGATAGTATATCATTCATTTATGGTAAATTATCACAACGAGTTTTCCCGGGCACTATTCATTACTCAAAATCAGTCTCTAAAGTGTCAAATGATATTAAAGTGTGGTTACGATTCCAGAGTAATAGAAAGTAATTCTGAATCGAAATGCGTCAACGCAAACACAAGGAAATATAATCTGGCTTGAACTGTGCAGCCGCAGCAGCTAGAAAAAGTAACCTTGCTTTCCTGTTTCCGAGTTCAGTAACCACTCTGAACTTTTTCGTCAATACCTTTTATCTATGCAACAATTAATACGAATAATTGAAAAAAGCGATAAGAATATTAGGAATGTATTGTTTTACTTACCTCTTCTTTGAAGTGAATAGTAGAGCACTGCAGCAAGGCTCCCATCAATTTATGAGGATTCCAGGTCACCGAATCAGCACTAAAAAGAAATATATCATATAGTTGTATTACCGACATAACGCTTCGCTAATTTTCATAAAAAGTTTGCGAATATTTCGACGTATCAATTCCACACCGCTCCACGGTGCGTTTAAAGTGTTTGCACAAGAAAATACGTGTGCAGTATGCTGGAAACGGTTCACGCACAAGCCGCCCATGCACACACACACGCAGACCACCAACAAATAGTGTGCGATCTGTCGCGCTGCTACAGTGCGAGCTGGATACGTGCCGTTCACACAACGGGCCGCCGCTCGAGAAGCAGAGGTTTTGGACGTTGCCTGTTCGGTTAATTATATTATTTAATTATATATCTATTTATTTAAATTTTGTTATCCACAATATACACATTAGTAGCTTAGATCTTGTCAGAGATATCCGAAATATTAGAAATAAATTACTTTATAAAATAGCTTCGAATACCGGCTTTTTTCACAATTATAAACACTACACTCTCGCCGTAAACACACCAATAATGACAATGTCGCAAACTTCTGCTTCTCGAGTGCCGGTCCGATAATTTAATGGTACGTAGCCAGCCCGCTCCACAGCACGACAGATCAAACGCGATTGGTTGTCGCTCTTTGTGCCTGAACGGACGGTTCGTGCGTGAGCCGTTTCGAGTAAACTGCACACGCATTTTCTTGTGGAAATACCTTTAGACGGGGCTCCGCGCCACGTGCCGTTTAGGCGTCTTAGAGTCGTATGGAATGGAGGCGTCAATTTCTTCCGAATATCTCACGGAATATTTCTTCAGATTTTAAGGACTATCCCCAAGTAATTTAAGAAAAGTTCCCAAGTAACGATGTTTGATATTTCTTAAAAGTTGAAACATTTTCCCCAATATTTACACAAAAGTTGTGTATATTTCCCAAATTGTTTGGAATTTTCATTATTATTCACTTGGGATTTTTTATGCAATGTTTAAAAAACGTTGCCAAAATTTTAAATTAGTACGCCATGTATTTTGTTGAACTTATCCCATAATACTTAAGGGTTAAGGGAGCGCACCAGGGTCGGTCAAATGAAACTCAAAATGATTAGATTCCTCAGTGATGAAAATGGAAAGTTTCTTTGTTGTTAAAATTTATGGAAGCGAAATTTCTTTTAGTTAATTTCCACCTCAAGTTGAAAAAAATGTCATTTGTTTTTAATTTTTGAGGCTCTTTTTATGAAAGTAAGAAAATACGTAGATATTTTTTAGTTTTAAACCAAATTTTGTTATATTTTTTCGGGTTCTGTGAAAAGAGATTTTTACCGAATTTGTTGATATTTCTGGAAATATTATATTTCAACAAAAAAAATGTTACCGGACATTTTTTCGTTCCAGGTAACTCAAAATAAAAAAAAGAGTTTGCAGCCGTTATTCGAATTTTGACTACAAATTTAGACCCGGTTGGAAAATTTGATTTTTTTTAAATTGAAAAAAATTTTATGTGCATCAAATCAATTTGATTTCCTTAAGATGTTACAATGTATTCAATCAGGAAAACTCCTTCTTTGTAAAAACAAGTCCAAAAGTCAAGTCGAAACTTTAAAATTCATTTTTTTCGAATATTCTAACAAGTCGAATTTCGAAGATTCGACTATACTTTTGGATACACTCCTTAACAAAAAAGCTCTTTTCATTTAAAAAATTTTAATCATCCAAAGAAATCAAGCCTTACAAAAAATTAATGTCTAAAGAGAACCTCGCATTTTTTATCAAAGCAAAACACTTCGTGTTCTTATTAATTATCAATATCTTTATTCATTTTTTTATAAACTTTTTTTTAAATACAGTAATAAAAAAATTTAAACTCTGATATCTCAACTATTTAAATAAATCATAGCTCTATCTTTTTCTCATAGAAAGTATTTCTTAACCATTATCCAACATTTTTCCATTTTTCTTAGAAAACATCATCAAAATTAAACAGTTTCCTTACAAATGGGGTTCACTCATTTCCTAAAGTCTTTAGCTTTTGGAAAATTGCTCTTGATGTTGTAAATACAGGCTAAATAAGCAGATTTTTTAAATAGATAGGCTTTTAATATAATCGTTGAATTTTCTGTGAGAAAGAAGAATTTTAAAATAAACAGAATTCTTTATAACCTCGACGAATAATTTTATACCAAAAAAGACGAAAAAAAACTTTATCCCACGCACAGACTTTTTAAAATTAAAGGTCAAAGCATCAACAACTGTAATTTGGTGATTGTGAATTCTCTTTGGGTAAAGCTCCCTTTGTTTCCATTGTCATTACAAAATTTTTTTTTTATATTTAAACGTTTTTTTTACAAATAAAAGAAAATCTACTGGTCCTATCTAAAAATTATTATTAACATCTTTTCTCTATTAATATTTTTTTCGTGCCTTGTTTAATTTTTCAAACAATTAAATTTGCTTATTTTTAAAGTCATTTTTTTACAAACAAAAACTAGACGGATTATTTAAAAGATTTTCATTACAAATTTCTAGTTTTTTTTTGGATGAGCAACTTTTGTCTGTTCATTTTTTTTATAACTTGTGTCGCTTGCCCAAAAAATGGTTTGTTTTTTTTTTTAATATAATTTTTCACGAGTAAAGCCAAAACTACGCAACGGATCAAAAAAGTACTAACAGAAAATTTGCAGCTCCTTTTAAATGAACAATTTTGGTATCTTTCTATTTTTCCGTATCTTGCATAGTTTAATCGTAAAATGGAATTTTGGATTTTTCATTCTTTTTTGGGCTATCAAAATTTTAATCTTGGATTTTTCATGAAAATTCAAGAACTTTTTATAATTATCTTGTAGAGTTTTTGAAAATTAACGTATTTCTTGCGTTACCTTTCTTTCATATCGTGCATTGTTAGGCTTAAAATTTTAATTTTTTTTATTTTGAATTTTGTAAATGATATAATTTGCTAACTTTCTTTATCAAAGAAAGCCATACGGAAATATTGTTTGTATTTTTGAGTACTACGAAAAACCTTTCAGATAATTTTTGAATCTTAAAATAAAGTGGTCTCAAAAATTTTCGAAATGCGCTCACTTTTTGAATTTTTATCAAAATGGACGGGCCAACGAAGTTGAGAGTGTCCAACACTAAAAGAGTTTATCAAGGCTCAATCTAATAAGTTTTTTTTAAGTTATCGTGCTCACTAGGGTGGTCCAAAAATGCATTGCAAAATTTTTTGAACTCTAGAGGGCAATACCACCCCTCCCCCAATAGACGATTTAAATATTTACCATGACCTTCTTAACAAATTTCAATTGTTTAAACCACTGTTAATTATTTGAACAATTATTTATTCCTCAAAAATTTTTTAAATAATAGTATTTTCTGAGTAAAATGCAATATTTTGTCATTGTTTGTAGTAGTAAATTTGTATAAAAACATTTTGTATTTCTTTAAGCATTTAAATATCATTTATTTTCAAAATTAATCAAACAAATTATATTTGTTTAAACAAATCGAAAATATTAAAGATTAAAAGAAATGTATTAAAATAATGTAATTGTTCTTCAAAACGTAGTATAAGGTACTAATTTGAAAAAAATTTGATGTGTCTGGTTCAATTTTTAGAAATTTTGAAAATAGACAATAAATAATTATTTAGATTATTGCATAATGATTTTAGAAAAATATACGACACTAAACAATGACAAACCATTACATTCCAAACAGAAAATACGATATTTTTTTACATTGTTTGAGAATGAATAATTCTTTAAAAAATCTACATGTGTTTAAACAATTGAAAATTGTTTAAAAAGTTACGATAATTATTCAAATTGTCCGTTAGTAATTATTTGTATGAAAAAGACGACGCAAATTGTTAAAAGTAACAATAATGCGTAAAAATGCCGTTGTTTTTATTCTTGGGTCATAATAGAATTTTTAAATGCCCGTTGGCACGTGTTAAGCCCATGTGACGAGTAGGTCACGTGACCAGATTCCTGCCTTACCGACACTTTTTCATTTTCTAACTGACTTTCACACGAAGCGCCTCATCGAATTGAAAATTTGAGATACTAAATAAGAATCTCAAAGATTTGTGGGTATGGTCCTCAATTTCTATAATTATGAAGAAAATTTTTTTTGTAAATAAATTTTTTCTGCTTTTTTCTTAATTATTAAAATTTAGGACCAGATCCACCTTTCTTAGTACTTCCGATTTATTGTCCCAAATGTTCAACTCGATGTGGCGCTTCGTGTGAAAATAAGTTAGGAACTAAAAAAATTGGCGGTAAGTTAGGAATCTGATCCCGTGACCCACTCGCCACATGGCCTTCATATCTGTGCTCACAGGCAGACCTAAATACAGACATATCGAAAGACAGACACATTCGTAAAAACCTGTTTTTTGGATTCAGAGGGTTTTACAACTTGGAGGTTTGACAAAAACGGGAAGGTTCAAATTTTACAAATCTAATACCTTCTCTGATGAGAATGTTAGAAAGGAAAACTTAATTTCAGTTGAAGAAGATTAATGTTCAACCAATAAAGATGCATTCTCAACAACAGCAAAATGGATAAAACACTCCAAATTTTGTAGCGGGCAAACAAAAGTGACTAGAAGCAAGTAAGTTATTGTAGATTAGGAATGTGACAATCACTGAATTGATATGCATAAGTAGACATCGATTTGATCCATCCATAGAGAGATAATGACGAGGGTAGACAGGAAGAAAGTGAGCTAAGCTGAGGTGACTGAAAAAGCCTATCGGACTCAGCTGGTCGTCAAACCCTTATCCACTCCCACGGGAGGTAATAGGGGATAAAATATGAGCTATCTTTACGCTGTACCAGAAGGGTCTATCAATTCGAGAGAAGCTATTAATATAGCTGCGGGATCGGATTTATACCCCGCTGTCCTTAGAGACACACCCTGGTGGTAAATTCTATCACCCTACATTCACCGTCACTCTCTCTCTCTCCCTCCCTCTCTCTCTCTCTTAAACACAGCCTACTAATTTAGGCAATTTCAAAACAATTTAATGCAGATTGTGGTCATTCAAATTATACTCAAAAGACTCAAAATCACTGATAAATCACTGACTCGCTCCAGAATGAAGTTAGACATTCTAAAGAAGGGTTAGAAAGATTGACAAAATCCTTTTCATATGACTGTTAGTAGAGTTCGAGGGGAAATCAATTTTGGTAATCCGGTGAAAAACTCGGTCATAGGCACTAGTAATCCGCTTTAATCCGTGAATTTAGACTGGAAAAGAAATCGAAAAACATTTACGTGAACAGACAGAGTATAGGATGAAAAATCGAAGGTAGTATTGAGAAAGATATAAGTGAATTTAGATTTACAAAGAGATTGAAGAAGTAGACGTCCATAGATATAGGATTTGATGAGATAGGAAAGAGAAGATTGAAAAGGTAGACGGGAGTTTTGATTGTTAGAGATATAGAACAATATTGACGTGTGTGGATAAAAGAAAGAATAGGATAGATAAGAGGAGATTAAAAAATATAGAGAACAATTAATATGAACAGAGAGATAGATAAAAATTGGCGTGGATAGACGAAGGATAGGATGAGATAGAGAGGAGGAAATTAAAAAAATGTGATTGAATTTAAATTGACAGACAGATAGAAAAAGATAGACCTTAAAAGAAGTAGGATAAGACAAGATAATGAAGAGGAAATTAAAAAATATGGACGGGATTGAAAAATATAGAAAAATTCAGATTGACAAGGAGATAGAAAATAACTGACGTATATTGACAAAGAATAAAATGAAATATCGAAGAGAGTACTCAAGAAAATTGACAAAGACATGCGAATATAAATTGCAAAAGAGATAAAAAAAAATAGTGGCATGGACAGATAGGGAATAGGATGAGATGAAGAAGAGACGATTAAAAAAGATAGACATATATTTATTTTTAAAAACAGATAGAAACAGATAAACCTTGATAGTCGTAGAAAAGGTTGAGATAGAGAAGAGGAAATTTAAAAAGGTAGACACAAATTCAGATTGTCAGAGTGAGAAAAAACTATTGACGAGGATGGATAAAGTGTAGGACAAGATATAAAAGAAAGGAATAAAAAAGATAGAGCGAAAGTTAGATTGTCAGAGGCATAGTAAAATATTGACGTGGATACATGAAGGATAGGATAGGAAAAGAAAACAGCAAATTTAAAAAAGATAGGCTAGAAGAGGAGATAAAAAAGGTGAAGGGGAATTTAGATTGATATTGATATAATAAAAGCTGAACGTGGATAGATAAAGAAATGGATGAAATAGAGAAGAAGGGATGGAAAAAGATAGGAATGAATTCAGATTGAAAAAATATATAAAAAGATAGACGTTAATACACATAGGATAGCATGAGATAATCAATAGCAGATTGAAAAGATAGACGGAACTTTATATTGGCAGAAAGATAGATTGAAGTAGGTAGGCGGAATTTCAGATTGACAAAGGGATACAAAAAGATTTGCGTGTTTCGACAAAGGATGGGATGAAATAGTGAATAGGAAATTGAAAAAGATAAATCTGAATTTGCATTAGCAAAAGAGACAGAAAAAGATAGACGTGTATGTATGTAGAATAGGATAAGATGAAAAGGAGGAGATTGAAAAAGATAGGCATGGATTCAGAATAACAAAGGGATTACAAAAAGATATACGGGAATTTACACTGTGTCAGAGAAAGAGAAAAATAATGCCGTTGATAGATAAAGAATCGGATCAGATAAAAAAGAGAGGATTGAAAAGGATAGACGTGGACTTGGACTAAAAATGAGAAAAAAAATCCCTGGTAGATGTAGAATATTATCAGATAAAGGAGAAGATATAAAAAAAGATATAAAAAAGAGGAATGAAAAAGGTAAAATAAAAGTTAGATTGACAGAGGTGAGAAAAAAAGAGGATCGAAAAAGATAAATGTAGGATAGGATGAGATAGAGATCATGAAATTGAAAATTGAAAAGAGAAAATTCAAATTAAAAAGAAAGAGAAAAGGAAAGACATTGATAGACGAGGAATAGGATTAGATATTAAAGAGAAGATTGAAAACGATCGACAGGAATTCAGATTGACAAAGAGATAATATTGAGATATTTGCAGATTAATAGAAGAAAATTGAGGTGATGTATAAATAATTGGTTGAGATAAAGAAGAGGAGATTAAAAACGATACACGGCAAATTAGATTTAAAAATACTGATGTGGAACGACAAAGGATAGGATGAAATAGCAAAAAGGGTATATAAAAAAATAAAAATCAATTTGCATTGACAAAAGAGAAAGAATAAGATAGACGGGAATTTTTATTGTGTGAGAGGGAGAGGCACTACTGCCGTGGATAGATAAAGAATAGGATGAGATAAAAAGTGAGTATTAAAAAGGATAGATGTGAATTTAGACTCAAAAAGAGACAGAAAAAAATAAACCCTGGTAGACGTAAAATATGATGAGATAAAGGAGAGGAGATAAAAACAAGAGATAGAAAAGAGAGAAATAAAAAAGATAGAAGAGGTTAATATAAAAATGAAAAGATAAAAAAGAAAGAAAAAAAGATAGAAGAAGATAGCAAAGGGAGGAATTAAAAAGATACAATGAAAGTTAGATAGACCGATGCGATAAAAAAGAGAAAATTGAACAGAATAGACGCAAATTTAGACAATAAACGAGACAGAAAAAAATAAACGTTGGTAGATGTAGAATATGATCAGATAAATGCAAAGAGATAAAAAAAGATAGATAGAATAAGACGAATGAAAAAGATGGAATGAAAGTTAGACTTACAGATGTGATAAAAAATGGGAGGATTGAAAAAGATAGACGTAAATTCAGATTTAAAAAAAAGATACAAATAGACGTTGAAAGATGTAGTATGAGAGAAGACAGAGAAAAAGAAATTTTGAATGATATGAATAAATTTAGATTAACACAGAAATGGAAAAAGATAGACGTTGATAGTCATAGAATATGATGAGATAAAGAAGAGTAGATTGAAGAAGATAGACGATCTTTTATTACGACAGAGTGATAAAAGAATAATAACACGGATGGATAAAAAATGGGATAAGATAGGACAGGGCAGAAAAGAGGGCATGAATTTAGATTAACAAAGTGTTAGAAGAAGATAAAAGTTAATAAACGTAGAATAGAGTGAGATAATGAAGAGGAGATTAAAAAGATAGATGGAAATTTGTAATGAGGCAGAGAGAAAGACAGAAAAGTATTGCCATGGATAGATAAAGAATAGGGCAAGATAAAAAAGAGAGGATTGGAAATGATAGATGTGAATTCAGAGTAACAAAAAAATTACAAGTAGATAGAAGTGAATTTATATTAACACAGAGATAGTAAAAGATAGACCTTGATAGACGTAGGATATGATGAAATAAAGAAGAGGAGATTGAAAAAGAGAGATGATAGTTTATATTGACAGAGTGATAGAAGAATATTGAGGCGGATTGGTACAGAAGAAGTTAGGATAGGGAGATTGAAAAAGATAGAGAGATATTTAGTTCGACAGTAATATAGTGAAAGCTTGACGTAGATCGATAAAGGAAAGAATGAAACAAAGAAGAAGGGATGGCAAAAGATATAAAAGAATTCATATTGCAAACAAATAGAGAAACGTAGACATTGGTAGGCGTAAGATAGAATGTGATAGAGATCAGGGAATTTAAAATGATAGACGGGAATTAAGATTCAGAAAGAGGAAGTAGAAAAAAGACGTTGATATACGTATCATAGAATTAGATAATTAAGAGAAGATTGAAAAAGATAGAGGGAATTAAGATTGACAGAGAGAGGTAAAAATATTGACGTTGATCGATAAAGAGTAGGATAAGATAAAAAAAAGAGCA
>NC_046658.1:162815738-162884875 GCF_010883055.1 Belonocnema kinseyi | reverse complement strand
ATAAATTGAATAGGATAGAAATGAATTGAGATTACCCAAAAATATAAAAAGATAGACATGAATTTAGATTCACAAAGTGATAAAAGAAGATAGACGTTAATAGGCGTAGAATAAGGTGAGATAATGATGAGGAGATTAAAAAAGATAGACATGAATTTGGACTAACAAAGGGATAGAAAAAGAGAGACGGTAATTTGTATTGTGACAGAGAGAAAGAGAGAAAATTACTGCTGGTGATAGATAAAGAATAGAATTATATAAAAAAGAGAGGATTACATATGATAGATGTGAATTCAGATGTCAAAAAGATTAGAAGCAGATAGTCATTTAAAGATGTAGTATGAGGTGAGAAAAAGAAGAAATTTAAAAAGAACGAAGTGAATTTAGATTAACACAGAGAGAAGAAAAAGATAGACGTTCATAGGCGTAGGATAGGATGAGATAGAGATAAGGGAATTGAAAATTATAGACGGGAATTTAGATTAAGAAAGAGATAGAAAAGGAAAGACATTGATAGACGTCGGATAGGATAAGATAATGAAGAGAAGATTGAAAAAATTAGATGAGAATAGATGGGGATAGAAGGGGATAGATGTAAATTTAGACCGTAAAAAATGCCTAAAAAGAGGCCGAAGGAGAGACCGAAAAAGATAGACCTTGATAGACGAAGAATAGGGTGAGATAAAGAAGAGTAGATTGAAAAAGATACACGATCGTTTATATTGAGAGAGTGATAGAATATTGACCTGCATGGAAAAAGAATAGGATTGGATAGACAAGAGGAGATTGAAAAAGATAGAGGGAAATTTAGATTGACAGTGTCATAGTAAAAGCTTAACTTGGATGGTTAAAGGAAAGGATAGAATAGAGAAGAAGGGATGGGAAAAGACAGAAACGGATTCATATTTATAAAAATAGAAAAAGATAGACGTTGGTAAATGTAGAATAGGATAAGATGAAAAAATGTAGATTGCAAAAGATAGACGTGAGTTTAGATTAACAAATTGATAGAAGATAGACGTAAACAGACGCAGAATAGTATGAGATAATAGGATGAATTTATTCGGAAAAACATAGACCTTGATAGACGTAGAATAGAATGAGATAAAGAAGAAGAGTTTAATAAAGATATTGACTAGAATGGAAGAAAAGGATAGAATCAGATAGAAAAGAGAGATATAAAAAAGATAGAAGGCAAGTTAGATTGACAGAAACAAAGTGAAACATTGACGTGGATAGCTAGGATAAATAGAGAACAGGGAATTGAAAAGATAGACTGGAATACAGATTAACAGCAAAATAAAAAAAGATTGTCGTGGATAGATAAAGAAAAGGATTAGATAGAACAGACTCTATTGGAAAAAATAGACCTGAATATAGACTGACAAAGAGCTATCTAGAATAGGATCCATTTTCTCTATCTCTCTCATTCTTAAAGATTCAAAATTATTCAAAAAAAACAAGATCTCTATCTTTTTACTTCCAGCAAGGTGGATGTATAGTTTTGACCAGAAGTGTCATTGCTGCAAAAAAAATACTGCTTATGACATGAGCAATGCTTTGGATGCTTTGTTGTTAATCGAGAGGATCCAAGTGCAGTGTAGCGATTAATGGTATAGGCCTGTTGGTGACACGAATCACTTTCGCGGTACTAGAAATCAGCTGAAGGACCCTCACTGCAGCTGTAACGTCAACAGGCAGAAGGGTCGAATATCGCGTTTATGTCAGCTGCCATGTATCGATAACATTTTTCGTCACACGATTTTAATGTTACTAGTCCTCTTATAATTTTACATTTCGTACCACCTGGAATATCGTTCGAAATAGATCACTAAAAATATTCAGGAAACATCTGGGGCCGTTGAAAAATTATATTAATTATTTAATTTCTGATGTGAAATTTTTCCAGTTACTGGTCAAATAATGCTTGAAAAAAGGAGAAGAAATCTGCCTCGATCCGGATTTGAACCCGGAACGCCACTCTTCGCGAGTAGTGCGTTTAAGCAAATATGTTTAGTACTCCAGTCGTGAGTAGTAAAATTCCCGGTTCAAATCCAGGTTGAGGTAGTTTTTTTTTCGTTTGTTCAAATATTATTAGATCATTAATAGACAAAATTTAACATCAGAAATCAATTAGACAGACATAATGTTTTTATCAAATATTTGAACTTTTCAACTCCTTAGACAAACATAAAAAAATTCATTTTAAATAAAAATATTTCTTTTCAACTAAAAATGAAATATTCAAATTTTCAGTTTTCAACTTTAATTTGGAACCAGAAAAGGAATGATTTTTAAAAAATCAGTATAAAATTTAAACGAATATTTGCTTTTTTAACTTTTAAACATACATTTTCAACCAAATAGTAGAATTTCCAGCCAACTGGTCAAATTTTCAAACAAAAAATATTTAAATTTAACCGCAATCGGCGGAATTTTAAAATAAATCGTCGCATCTTTAAGTCAAAAACACAAATTCTTCATAAGATATTTTTTTTGGAATGAAAAAATTACTTCTTCAAAAATTGGGTAAAGTTTCAACTAAATATTTAATTTTGCAGAAAAATACTGTAATTTCAATCCCATAGTTGAATTTTAAACATACTAATGTTAATTTACAGCCAAATTTCTGATTCAATTTTTGACCCAAGAAGATAAATTTTCAACCCAACAGTTGCATTTACAAATAAATTTTTAACTTTTTAAACAAAAGGGACAAATTATTGAGAAAGTAGTTACATTTTTAATTAAATATTTTGATATTCAACCAAATAGTTCAACTTGAAAGATGCATTTTCAACAAAAATGTATTCAATTTTCAAACAAATTGTTGACTTTTAAATTGAAAATATAAATTCGAATAAAAAAATCAAATACTAACATTTTCAGGTTCAAATATTGAATATATAAAAAAACACGAATTTTCAACATTCGTGTTTAACATTTAAACAAAGTGCAGGATTTTAAACCTAGAACCATGAATTTTCATTTGAATAGTTGAACTTTGAACTAAATGATGAAAATTTTTTACAACAACAAAATTAATTTTAGTCACTAACAGTTGCATTTTTAATCAAATGATTCAACTATAAGAGACAAATTTTTATTTAAAAAACAGGCACATTTTTTAACTGAATAGTTAACACTTGATTGTTTAACAACGAATTTTTACGTTTATTAAAATTAATGATAACAATAAATAATTCAATTTAAAAAACACAGTTTTTTAAACAGCTTATTATTGTTTATGACTCTATTCCCTGTTATTATTGCAAGAATGTAACTTTTCCTCGAAGTAATTAGTAATTACTAAGAATTTGTTTTTTAATTAATATTTTATTAGCATTTCCAAAAAAGTAAAAACCTTATCATGAAAAAAATTGAATAAAAAAAATTATTCTTAAAGATTTTCATTTATTATTTATTCATACGTAACAAGTCCAAAAAATGCTGAAAATTTCAGAAAAAACGCAACTACCTAGCATTGAAAAATAGAATATTGTTTAAAAAAATTAGATATTGTTTAAGCGATTATTTTTGGTAATTTAATTAATTATCAGCTTACTGTGATCAAAAACTGGACAAAAAGTAGAAAATTTAAACAACAAAACCGCAACTTTATGGTATTTTTTAAAAACCAATATCATGAAAAACAACAATAAATTGTTTAAAGAATTATTTTTGACAAATAAAATTAATAATTTCCTTACTATAATTAAAAAGTAGACAATTATATAAAAATCTCCATTTTTCTAGCATTTTTCCAAAGAAAATTTTATAATTAGGAATAAATTATGTAAATCATTATTTTTGTTAAACTTAATTCATTATTGTCTCGCTCTAACTGAAAAGTTGAAAGCAAGTTTAAAAAATCAGAAAAAAATCATCTAGCATTACTGGAGAAGAATATATTTATGAAAAATGCACATTTGTATCATAAAATTATAAATTTGTATTATAAACATAAAAAATTGCAAAGTAAATATGTTTGTTAACTTAAATTAATTGTTAAGTTACTCTAATTGTCAAGCGGACAAAAAATAGAAGAAAAAAAATGAAACTTTCGATCATTTTCAAAAAATAATAATATTGAAAACAATAATAAATTTTATCTGGTATTACTGGAGGATATTATTAAAAACAATAATAAATCGTTTCAAACATTACTTCCCTTAAACGGAAATAATTACGACCTCACTCTAATTAAAACGTGGAGAAGAAGTGAAAAATTTTAGAAAAAATTTAAACTTTCTATTTTTATTCAAGAAAAATAATGTTACAAATAATAATAAATTTTTTCAATTATAAATTTTTGTAACCTTGATTGATTATTATCTCGTTCTAAATGAAAAGTTTAGAGCAAGTTAAACCATTTAGAAAAATGGAACTTGCTGGCATTTCTAAAAGAGAAGATAGTAATAAAACAATACCAATTTTTTAAAACAATTATTCTTGTTATATTGAATTAATTATCAACTCGTTCTGTATGAAAAGTGGACAAAAATTAGAAAATTTCCAAATAATGCAACTTTTGAGCATTTGTAAAAAGAATATTATTAAAAACAATCATAACTTGCGTGGAGAAGAAGCAGAATATTGAAAAAAAAATCCTAACTATCTAGCATTATTTTAAATAATTATTCTAAATGTTAATAAATTCTGTGAATTATTATTTTTATTAACGTAGATTGACTATTGTTTCGCTCTAGCTAAAAAGTTTAACGCAAGTTAGAAATTTCATAAAAAGCGCAACTATCTAGCATTACTAGAGAATATTATTAAAAACAATAATAATTTGTTGCCAAAATTATGGTTGTTAACTTGAAATAATTATGATCCCTTTTTAAGTAAAACGTGGAGAAGAAGTGAAAAATTAAAAAAAAGTGCAACTTTCTATCATTGTTTAAAGAAAATATAGTCATATATAATAATAAATTTTGGAATTATTACTTTTGTTAGCTTTAATTGATGATTGTCTCGCTCTAACTCAAAGAACGTTTAAAGCAAGTAAAAAATTTAAAAAAATATCCAGCATTACTAGAAGAGAATATAGTTATAAAAAATATTAAATTGTTTAAACAAATTTTGTTGTAAAATTTCATTTATTATTAACTTACTCTGAATGGAAAGTGAACAAAAAGTTTAAAATTTCGAAAGAAATCGCTACTTTCTAGCATTATTGGAAGACAATATTATTAAGAATTACAATGAAATATTTAAAAAATTATCTTTGTTAGCTTCACATGATCATTATCTCGTTCTATCTGAATATTTAAAAGCATGTTGAAACATTCCAAAAAAACCGCGAATTTCTAAACAAATTCTAATATAAAGTTGCTTCAAACTGTAGTAAATTGTTTAAACAATTTACTCAAACATTTACTTATTAATAGAAAGTGTTACTTCACATAATAGAAACGATTTTTACTAATAAAAACAGCAAAAATATGATAATTAGTGCCAAAAACTCGCAATACCCATTTCTGCACTAATGGTCTTGTTTTAGGACCCCATAAACAGACTAATGGGGTTGAAAGTAAAAAAGTGGTTTTTGATTCGTGATAAATAACATTTGCAAGATATGCATGCAGATTCAAAAAAGATTAATTCCCACGAATTTTTGGATTACCATAGTGAACACCCTCTAAATCTAATCCAATTGGCTTCATTTTTTGTAGAGAACAGTTTTTTTAAATTTTTTACAAATCTGCAAAAAAATTTGCTTTGAGAAATGAACAATTCCCAAAAAAATTTCCTGTTTTTTCACTAATGCAAGGAATTCCTTGATACGATTATTCAACTATACCTACAAGGTTCGAATGATTAATGCGATTCACAGCTGGGGCTAGCGGGCGTTGTGTTCCTCTGGCGTTGAACTGAAGCTGAGGGTGCGAAATGCCAGCTCCATGGGGTACTAGATATATGTTTAAAGTGAGGGTTGCTAATTATTCCTGCCGAACAAGTGGCATTATATGCACATTCTTTGTTGTAATTTTGAATTGAGAAATATTGTAGGGGTCATGCACAAATTACTTAAAGTATTTTTTATAGGGGGGGAGGGGGGTTCAATGATTTTTATATGCCCTCTTCCATGGGGATAAATAAAGGAGATGCGCAGTCAAAATAAGTTATTACGCAAGATATTTTCTAGTCTGCGAATAAATAAAATAATTCATCGCAGCTTATTCAGCACTTTCTGGAAAACGCAACCCGAGTATTAAGACATCTTAAAAGTAGCGAATAAAAGCGTACGTAATCATAGAACAAAATAAGACGAAATAATAAAATTAAATATTTGATGATTGATTCCATCTATCTCCATGGGGTTCTAGATATATGTTTAAACTGAGGGTTGCTAATTATTCCTGCCGAACAAGTGGCATTATATGCACATTCTTTGTTGTAATTTTGAATTGAGAAATATGTTAGGGGCCATACACAAATTACTTAAAGTATTTTTTGTAAGGGGGAGGGGGGTCAATGATTTTTATATGCCCTTTTCCATAGGGATAAATAAGAAAGGAACGCAGTCAATAGCATTTACTACACAAAATATTTTATAGTCAGCGAATAAATAAAATAATTCATCGCAGCTTATTCAGCAATTTCTGGTAAAGCACAACCGGAGTATTAGGACATATTAAAAGTAGCGCATGGAACAAAATAAGACAAGATAATAAAATTAAATATTTGATGATTGATTCCATCTATCTTCATGGGGTACTAGATATCTGTTTAAAGTGAAGGTTGCTACTCATTCCTGCCGAACAAGTGGCATTATATGCACATTCTTTGTTGTAATTTTGAATTGAGAAATATTTTAAAGGCCGTGCACAAATTACTTATAGTATTTTTTGTAGGGGGGGGGGGGGGGGGGGGTTAAATGATTTTTATATGCCCTCTTCCATGGGGATAAATAAGGGAGATACGCAGTCAAAAGCATTTATTACGCAAGATATTTTTTAGTCAGCGAGTAAATAAAATAATTCATCGCAGCTTATTCAGCAATTTCTGGTGAAACACAACCCGAGTATTAAGACATCTTAAAAGTAGCGAGTAAAAGCGTACACAATCATAGAACAAAATAAGACAAAATAATAAAATTATATTTTTCTGAAAAAAGATCTTCTAACAATCACTTTCCTGGGAATCGAACCACAGTACTTCCGAGAAAAACATTAGTTAAAGATGTTCCAATATTATACGCTAAGCAAAACAAATTTTTCTAAACAAATTATTTGTTGAAAAAATGTTTTCTAAGATTTTCCATAATTATGCGTCTTTTCAAGTTATATTGCAAGAAATTTTAATGGAAACAATATTATATTTAAAATATTTTGTTTTAAGATTTTAATTTTTTATATTATAAACAAATTTAATAAACAAATACAGTAATTAAGTCTTTTACAATAGAAAATTCGTTTTTTTCTATGTCAATTTTTTTTAATCAGGAACTTTATAATAGTTTTAACAAAATTCATAATTTGTCGATCAATCTTATGATTTTTTTACAGCAATTCAATAAACAAATCGATTATTGGGGTATCTGTCGACGGAAAAATTCCTTTTTTTTCGATGTCAGGCATTTTTTAGAATCTTCATAATAAATTCAGCAACATTCATAATAAGTTGATAAATTTTATGATTTTTTAAAACAAATTTAAGAAACAAATGCATTGTTCGGGAATCTGTGAACCGAAAAATTCATTTTTTTCATGTCAGTCTTTTTATTTAGGAACTTCATAATGACAAATTTAAACTGAAAGGATTGAAATTAAAAAAAAAACTTTTTCGTCGAAAAATACATAAATAATGCATATTTTTATTAAATTTTATTAAGATTTTTTTTCTTTGTGGTCCAAATTTGGCCTTTGGATTCTTGTGTTTTCAACAGAAATTTGCATCCATTCAATTTATTTAAAACATAATGCATTTCTTTGTTAAATTTGTTTTAAAAAATCATTAAATTTATCAACTTATCCTGAATGTTGCTGAATTTATTACGAAGATCCCAATTAAAAGCGTGACATCGAAAAAAAAGGATTTTTAAGTCGACAGATGCCCCAATAATGCATTTGTTTAATAAATTTGTTTAAGAAATGATAAGACTGATCAAAAAATTATTTATTTTGCTGAAGTTATCATGAAGTTCCTAACTAAAAAAGTTAGTATAGCAAAAAAATTTTTTTCTTTCGAAAAATGCCTGATTAATGCATTTGTTTATTAGATTTGTTTTGAAAAGTCATAAAATTGATCCAAACTTTATAAATTTTGTTAAAATTATCGTGGGCGTCTTAATTAAAAAAGTTAACATAGAAAAAATAACTAAATTTTCTATAGACAAATGACTGATTAATGCATTTGTTTATTAAATTTATTTTAAAAAATCATACGATTAATCCACAAATTATGAATTTTTCAAAAATAATCATAAAGTTCAAATTAAAAAAAAATTGACATAGAAAAAACGAATTAGTAGAAAAAATTACTTTGGAGTTGAATATAAAAAATTGTTTTGTTTTAAAATTTAACAATTTGGTGGACAAAATTAAGTTTCTTCGTTAAAGCATCATGATTTTAGTTAACAATTCAACTCTTTATTTACAAATTAATTTTTTTGTTGGAAATTTAGTGCTTAAAATTTAAAATATAATTTTTTTCATTGAAAATTAACTTATTCTATTTATGGATAAAAGTGATGTTTTTTAGACCAACAATTTAAGTATTTATTTTTAAATTCGTGTTTTTGATAGAAATTTAATATTCCTAGTCGAAAATTTAACTATTGGCTTAAAAATTAAATTAAATTTTTTGTTAAGAATTCGTCTTGTATAGTAGAAAATAAATCCTTTTGGTTAAAAATATTCGCATTTTTTAATTTTGGAAATTCTAAGTTTTCGAAAAAAGTTTTTTTCTTAATTGATTAAAAATACATATTGTCTAGTAAAAAAATCAGTTCTTTTGGTTTAAAAATTTGTATTTTTTGACTTGGAAATTCTACATTTTAGATGACATTTTTTATCTTTATTGAATAAAAAAAGCTCAAAATTCTAGTTTTTGCTTCCTTCAAAATTCTACATTTTTAGAAAAAGTTTTGTCATATCGAACTGAAGATGCTCAAAATTAAAATTTCTACGATAAAATTTATATATGTTATTTATAATTCATCTTGTATAGCAGACAATTATTATTGTTTTTTATTGTTGTTGAAGATTCGCATTTTTTACTTGAAAATTCTATATTTTGAATGAAATTTTGTATCCTTATTAAATAAACAAAAATTAATTATAGTTTTTGCTTCCTTGAAAATTCTATATTTTTGCAAGAAGCTTGTACCTCAATTAACTGATAGGCTTAAAATTTCTAGTTTTTCCTTCTTTGAGAACTCTAGATTTTTGGGGAAGAAAATTTCCAAATTGACTGAAAAAGCTGGAAATCCTAGTTTTCGACTGCCTTGAAAATTCTATATTTTTGGAAAAAGTTTTGTTCCTAACTAAAGAAAGCTTAAAATTCTTGTTTTTGCTTACTTAGAAACTCTACGTTTTTAGAAAAACTTGTTTCCTCAATTCAATGAAAAAGCTTAAAATTGTAGCTTTCTTGGTTGACAATTTAGGTATTTTGTTAAAATTTCTTCTTTTTTGGTTCGAGTTAACTGTTTATGATTTAAAATAAAAATCTTTCCTCAGATTAAAAATAAAAAAAATTGCTGACCTCCAGGTCGGCACAAAACTATAAAAATCCCAGGAACGTCCCAAGGACGTTCCTGGGACGTCCTATGTTAGACCAGTCAACGTCTCTAAGACGTTAAGTGTCCTAAATATGACCTAAACACGTCTTAACGACATATACGTTCTAGGGACATCTTTCGCACTGGCATTAGACGTTTTAAGAGCAACCTTAGGATGTCCAAAAGACATGTTATAAAAGACATCTTACGGGTGTGCCAAAGACGTCTCTAGAACATCCTTAATTTTTTTGCCCTCTGGATTCATCTTTTTTTTTGTAGAATTTCCGCAACTGTTTGTTTGAAAATTTCACAATTTTGTTAATTAAAAATGAACAGTAAACTTTAACTAAACTCTTCTCACCAAAATCGCTTCACGGTATTCTTAGATGAGCTGCTAATAAAGTGAGGAAAAAATACTGTCAGCAAATATTTGGTTAGATACCTAGTGGGCAAAAAAAATTAAGGATGTTCTAGAGACGTCTTTGGGACATCCCTAAGACGAAAGATGTCTCGAGAACGTCCATGTCTTTGAGACGTCTTTAGGTCATCTTTAGGACATTGGACGTCTTAGATTCGTTGATTGGGCTAACATGGGATGTCCAAGGAACGTCCCAAGGACGTTCAAGGACCATAAGAGGCCTTAGGTACTATGTGTACCTGGTGTACAAGCTTTCAAATTTTTCAAGGAACCTGGAAGGAAGGATTCTTTCAAGAAAGTTTTGTGATTCGATTCCCAGCAGAGCGAAAATCATTTATCACAAAAAGTTTAATTAAAAAATTAAAATTTCAAATTTTAGATTTGTGGTGTGATATGGTGTATAGAATCTCAATTATTTTTAGTTAGTTTCAAATAATGATGAATTTCACTACAGTGGTTTGCAGGGATTACAATACCTTAGTGTGAAAAAAATTCGACTTTGTTCGCGAAATCAAAAATTTTTTTTATCAATTCTGTACAGAGAGAGTGAAGAGAGAGACAGAGAAAGAGAGTCGATGAGCGAATCCCTTTGTAAGAGTTTAATCCAGCATTGTCGGGGCAAAGCATTATTTGAAACTCGTGAGCAACGCTGGGATGCTGTGACGCGTCAATAAGAGGAGACTTCTGTTCAGTAAATGCGCTCCAGGGAACAGATCCAGCTGTTGCTCATGACTCGGAGTTCTGTCTCACTGTCTGTCTTTCACTCTTTGCTTGCCATTTTAATCAAGACCTTCAGGAAGGAAATCCTCCTCTATTTCGTACAGTCGGATATAAAATTATTCTCTTCCTGCAAACAGTTTTTATTGCAGCTTTATTTTTTTCAATCAACAATCCATGTTTCAGCGTCTGTCTGACCTTTTCAAATTCTCGAATCAGGTCCCTCAATACTCGTTTGGCATTTTCGCAATACATGATTCCTCCCATTGGGCACAAAATTTGGCGACGTATTCACGACACCGTTACGACATCTTTACGACAACTTTACGACGTTCTATGTCCATGTCGTTAAGGTATCTTTACGATATCGTAAATGAGTCGTATGATATGACGATGTCTTCACGATATCGCAAAGAGACCGAAACGACATGAACATAGGATGTCGTAAAATTGTCGTATAGATGTCTTTAAGACGTCGTAAAGACATCGCCAAATTTTGTGCCGACTGGGCTTATATACAAGAGATTAATTATTTAAATGCCCACCAAACTTCCCTAATTGCCCGCTACTTTTCGAACTGTCTAAAGAACCTCCCTAAATGCCCCACCAACCTTCGGAAATGATGATCAACATCCCTAACTGCCTATCTTATTACTAGGGGAGTGTCGAACAGCTTGGGACACTGTATATTTGAAGTATTTAAGAAAACAAACAAGAAAAAGCTTCGATTGTAATCTGAAAAAAAATTTTTTAATAATTTGCGGACAAAAATAAAAAAGAGGGAAAAAATGAGAAGGCAACCAACATCCCCCTCCTTCTTTTTTTCTTTCTTTCGTCTTTTCTATTTTTATTGCCATCAAATTCTAAAAAGAGTCGATACCGAATCGAATGGAATAAGGGTCAGTAAGCCAATCTGTTGTAAAGACAATATAAATATCTATCACAATTACATCAGAAATAGAAAAAGTAAAAGGAAAACGAAATTCATAAAAAACCACCGTCAAAGGTAACACAAGCCAACAAGTTTCAGAACCAGAAACCAGAGTATTTTTAGCTTATATTTGAGGTTATGTAGCATCGCGACATTATTTTGTTTCGAAAAACTACAGCCAGCACCTCCAAGTGGGCACAAAATTTGGCGCCGTCTTTACGACATCGTTATGACATATTTACCACAACTTTACGACATCCTATGTCCATGTCGTTTCGGTGTCTTTGCGATTTCGTAAAGACATCGTCAGATCATACGACTCATTTACGATATCGTAAAGATACCTTAACGACATGGACATAGGACGTCGTAAAGTTGTCGTAAAGATGTCGTAACGAAGTCGTAAAGACGTCGCCAAATTTGGTGCCCACTAGAATTAAAGTATAAGCTTTGCCCTTTCAAATTCATTTTAGCTGGCTCAAATTTTTTTATTTATTTGAGATGTTCAATTTTGAAGTTTTGAAGTTGCATCAACATTTACAAAACTTGCGAAAGTCGTGTAACTTTAAAATTTCAAAATCAAATACTTTGAAGAATAAAGACGATATTTGAGGGAACCAAAATGAATTTGAAAGGACAAGGCTTATACTTTAAGGTGCTCCCTGTAATTTTGGGAAAAAAATAATATCGCGATGCTATATAACCTCAAATATAGGCTAACATTACGATTTTCGCACTTTTAGGTTAGGGCAAGTATTAATATAATCATATTAGTATAGGTTGGAACACTGTAAAGGTTTGGATACTGTATAGTGTAGGCAGGGGGTGATTCCACTGTACTACCCATTGGGCAGAAAATTTCGCGACATCTTTACGACATCGTCACGACATTGTTACGATATATTTATGACAACTTTACGACATCCTAATTCAATGTCGTTTCGCTGTCTTTACGATGTCGTATAAACATCATCAGATCATGCGACTTATTTACGATATTGTAAAGACAGCGAAACGACATGGACATAGGATGTCGTAAAGTTGTCCTAAAGATGTCTTAACGATGTCTAAAAGACGTCGCCAAATTTTTTTTCCACTGGGTACCCAATGCAAAAAATGTGTCACGAGAGTTGCAAACGGCCGTGCAGCGGCGCTAGTAGTAACTTTGTTCTACAAAACCATGCAGTACCATAGGAAAAATGCATAAAAATTACAAAATAAATATGAAAAATCGTTTAAAACCATTTTTTTCATAGTGTAGAGTCAGGTAGTGAATAAGACGTTTGTACTTACGTATTATTTTATTTAATGTAGGAAAAAGCGATATAATTGACACAATTTAAACAAACAAAAATTGCATGGATATTCAGAACTTTTCAAAAATAATTTTAAAAATAAATAACGAATACACAAAAGAATTTTAAAAAATGTCAAAAATATATATTATTATCAAATTATAAAATTTTCCAAATTTCAAATAACGACAAGATCTTTAATTGACAAAAAATAAAATGTAGCATTTAAAAATATCCAAAACTAAAATTCACCGACTTTAAGACCGATTTGTAAAATAAACGAATCATTCAACTTCCACAAATATTTCAATTCTCGAAATTTAGAACTGCTGAAAACAGTTAATTGATTATTAATTTATGAGCTATTAATATCTTTGACCACACTCAAATTAATCTCAAATTATTTTTCGAATTGCTATGATAAATCCATGCTGAATTTAAATCCTAAGAATTGAGAACAAGAAAATAAGTATTATCACCTTGTTTTTAAATGTATTTAAATATAATTTTCATAAGATTTTTGAACAAATTTAAAATATTTTAAAATATTTCAGGGTTGTCAAAAAAGAATCTACAAGATTTTAAAGAATTTTTTTCATAATATAGGATTTCACGAAATATTATGAAAAATTCGAGTCCTTTTAAAAGATGTTTAGAACTTTTCGAAGTTGGGAAGGAATCAAGAAATATTTGATACATTTTCGTAAATGCTTCCGAGTTTTCAAATATTTTTAATTTATTTAGAACGTCTTAAATTCTTGAAAATGTTTTTAACTCACACGAATTTTTCTCAAAATTTACAAACATCATTCCAAAATCTAAAAAAATTATCTTAAAATCTTCTAAATTTTCCCAGAAATTTTAAGAAAATTGGTTTTATTCTCTTGAAAACTTTCGAAATTCTTTTAAATCTTACTAAATATTTCTTGAATTAACTCAATTTTTGTTCTTTTTTATTTTGCAATCTTACCAAATTAAAACGTTTTACATTAAAATCTTCTAAAATATTTTTAGAAATTTTAGGAAATCGTTCTTTATGTTTAAAAACCTGTTTTAATTTTCTCTTAAAGTTCATTTTTCAAAATAAAAAACTATTTAAAATTTGCACATGAATATAAGAAAAATTCTTTTTTTTAAATCTTATTAGAGGTTTTTAAATCTTTAAAATCTTTCCAATTCTTCTTTAACTATTTTTGGAATCTTCTAAAACCTGTTTAAATAAACTCTTCAAATTAATTTTTCGATAGAAAAAATTATTTTAATTTTTCTAAGGAACCTGAAAAATGTCCTTCATTTTCGTGAAACTTTACAAAATTCTTAAAAAATCTTCACAAGTTTTAATTATTTTTGAATAATTTCAAAACTTTTGAATGCCTCTGAAGCATACTCAAATTTTTTCTAAAATTATGTACGAGTAGTATGGCAAAATTGCGTAATTTTGCTTCAAAATCTTTCACACTTTTTAAAGCTTCTAGGAAATAATTCAAAATTTTTTGTGATCTCTTTTCGATTTTCTATTGAAATTCCTTACAAAAAAATCATTTAAAAATTGCCCATGAATTTTAGGAACTTTTTTTCACGCCCTGACCAATGTTAGTTTACGTACAAAATTTGTAAATCTTGAAAAAAATTTTAAAAATGGTCACAAAGTCTTCCATATTATTTTAACCCAGATTTTAAAATCTTCAAAACTTAAAATTATTCTTTGAAAATAAAACCGAAACCATTTCTCTTCAGACCTTCCATAATTATTAAAAAGCTTCTAACTCTTTTATTCTTTGTCTTCGGGCGTTCTCTGAGTTCACATTTACAACCTGATTTTCATACTGGAACGATAATTAATGGAAATGATTCGATAAAAAAACAACAGAAAAACACTTTTAGAAAAATCCACCGTGTTATTTTCACAATAATTACATAAATAACCCATTGGGCACAAAATTTGGTGACGTCTTTACAGCATCGTTACGACATCTTTACGACAACTTTACGACGTTCTATGTCCATTTCGTTGAGGTATCTTTACGATATCGTAAATGAGTCGTATGATCTGACGATGTCTTTATGATATCGCAAAGACAACGAAACGACACGGACATGGGATGTCGTAAAGTTATCGTAAAGTTGTCGTAAAGTTATCGTAAATTTGTCGTAAAGATGTCGTAAAGATGTCGTAACGATGTCGTAAAGACGTCGCCAAATTTTGTGCCCACTGGGAAACCATATTCTTGATATTTCTTTAAGAGTTTGTAACGGCTCAACTAGAACAAAGTTACTACTAGCGCCGTCGCATGGCCGTTTTCAACACATGGGCCATTTTCAACTCTTGGTGACAGGAGGCTGAGTGTAGGATACTGTATAGGCTGAGACCCTGCATATTTTTGGACAATGTATAGGTTCCCATTGGGCAAAAAATTTGACGACGTCTTTACGATATCGCAAAGACACCGAAACGACATGGACATAGGATGTCGTAAAGTTGTCGTAACGATGTCGTAACGATGTCGTAAAGACGTCGCCAAATTTGGTGCCCACTGGGTTAAGACACTGTATAGGCTGAGACTAGAGTTCTCAAATTCCCGAGAATTTAAATTCAGGTTATATAACCGAGAATATGACAGAATGTAGGAGAATTTAAAATAATTTAAGAGAATTTAAGAATTTATTATTTTAACAGTAGTGTCATTGTTCAGGTTATCTCAGCGGTTGAATATACATTATTTTCTAGTTCAAAAATATTCAGGAATTACAGTGTTTCATATACTTTAAAATTTTGAAATGTATTAATTTTTTTAAAAAGTTTTTTCTACTTTAAAAGATAACTCTTTAACAAAATAGTGGAATGTTCAACAAAATAATTGAATTTTTAACATAATAGTTGAATATTCATCCTAAAACGACAAATTGTCAACAAAAAAGTTTCATAGTTTATATTTTAATAAAAAAAGAATAAAATTTATACAAAAAAAGAAAAAAATTTTAAAACCAAAAAGACAACAAAACACGCGAATTTTTAACTAAAAAATATCAATTTAAAAAAATGGAAAAGTTCCAATTTCCATTAAAAAATGAATGTGAGTGAGTTTTATTTTAAAAAAGATTCCAGTTAACTCAGTAAATTGTCTTTTTAAATTTATTCTCCTTAATTAAAAATTATTCTTTTTGTTAAAAATGTAGTAATCTAATTAAATAATAATCTCATTTAATAATTCATCTCTTAGGTTGAAAATATTACTACTTGGCTGAAAGTTCAACTGTTTTGTTGAAAAATAAGCTGTTTGATTGGAAACTTGTTTTTTCTTTGAATAGAAAAGAGTTTTTTGCCGTAAATTTAATTATTTTGTTCATTATTTTTTAGTTAAAAATTATTATTCTTTTTAACTAAAAATGTAACTATTGCTTCAGTTGAATATTCCATAATTTTTTAAGAATTCATCTCTTTGGTTGAACAATTATTTATTAACTCAAAATTTATTTATTTAATTTTTAATTATAAAATGAGAACATTTTTTAGTTAAAAATTCATTTACTTGTTTGTTGAAAATTGATTTTTTTAACATGAAACGTAATTAGTTCAGTTTTGTTTGACAATTCATCTTTTTCTGGTAAAAATTAATTTTTGTTGTTTTTGATAGTTTTAGTTGAAAACTCATCTTTTTTGCATAAAATTCAACTACTGTTCCAGTTGAAGATTCATCATTTATGCTGATAATTCATCAGTTGGGATAAAAAAAAATTGTATTTCAAACTGTAATTTGCATTTTTAGTTGACATTCTTTATTTTTAGTTCAAAATACATCTATTTCGTTGAAAATTAATCTTTTTTTTTAAATTAATCTCATTTTTTTAATTCATCTCCAGCAAATAGTTGCATTTTTATCAAAAAATATAAAATTTATCGTAAAGCAAAATAATGTTTTATTACAAAAAAATTGTGTTTTCATCCAAAAAAGATTCCAGTTAACTCAGTAACATCAAAAATTGAAATTTATAATTGGAACTATCCAGAAAATATTTCAGTTTATTTTTCAACAACAAAATATAAATTTAAAAAAAACAGTAAGTTTTCTACGAAATGGGTAAGTTTTCAAGAAAAAAGTATAAAAACTTAATTTCTAACCAAGCGGTTGCATTTTCAACAAAAAATGATTTATCAAACCTGGCCTACGGTAATTGTTCGGGTTTTAGTTTTTCTTAAAGAGTTAATAATGAGGAGAAAATAAAGAAAAGCATAAGAGTAGCTTAAGTTGAGAATCGTCCTCGAGGGACTATTTCATCCCACTTTTGGGTCAGGATATGTTCGAGTTCCGAGTGAGGGGAGCAGATGCGCCCGGATGCAAATCGTGGATTAATCTCGCAAACCCCATAGAAATCTCGTCCCTATTTCAAGTTTGGCTCCTGCCCCCGTACGCCGCATAGGAAGTCGTAAGGGTGTGGGAAACGTAAATGCAAAAGTTGGCATGTGCCGCGGACAGGAGTCACTCTTCTCAATCCCTTCTGAGTTGAAGATTACAACACATTTCGTAGCTCGATAGCCCGACTAGGGTACATACTACTACTCTTTCAAAACCTTTCGCAAAATTCTGCACAAAGAAAAATGGATGTTCACACTTCGCATCTAGATATTTAGGGTTAACGTATTTAATTATCTGATGCGAAATGATTTTATGGAAACAAGAATTAATTATAAGGTGTTAAATTTGGTTGGTGTACTGATCCATTCTAATCCTTTGAAAGGACCCACCTGTAGTTTGTTTTTTCCATAGTTGCTTCTTCTTCCAACCGTATTGTGTAATTGGTTAATGTTAGGATAATTTTAAACCAAGTAAGAATTAATTAGAAGATGATAAACTTTGTTCGAATAGCGGTCCATTTTTAAACAGGTAAGTATTTATTAGGAGATGTTTAACTTTACTAATATACTCGTCCACTACCAGCTCATGTTAATTGATTTATTTATTTTTAGTATTTTAGTTTTATTGTTTTGTATTCTTCAAACCTTGTTGTATGTTCATTAATGTCGACCAGGCGAGAATTATTTAGGAGTTGTTGCTTTTTTTGGTATACTGTTCCACCAAAATTCTTTGGAATAATCCATTTGGGTAGTTGGTTTGTTTGATTCTTGTGTCTTCCCCGAACCCTTCTATTTGATTAGGGGATGTTAATTAATGCTGACCAGGTAAAAATTAATTAGGTGTTGAATTTTTTTGGTATACTGTTTTATTTTAAAAGAACCAATCCGTATGATTAGTTTGTTCCATTGTTGTATCTTCTGCAAACCGTTTTTTATAATTAGCTTCTGCAAATTGATATTGACAAGGTAAGAATTAATTAGGAGATGTTATATTTTTTCTGGTGAACAGATCCACTACAATCCTTTAAAAAAAATCAATTTGTATACTTTTGGTTTGTTTCATTATTGTAACTATTTTCAAACGTTTTGTACGATTAGCTTATCTTAATTAATGTTGATCAAGTAGAAATCAATTCAAAGATGTTAATTTTGTTGTTGTTTTATGATTAGCTTCTGTTAGTTGATGTGAACCAGGTAAGAATTGATTGGCAGATGTTCATTTTCTTCTGTTGAACTGATCCACTACAATCCTTTGGAAAAAAACATTTGTTTAGTTGTTTTTTTCCATTATTGTATCTTCCAACCGTATTTTAAGGATAGCTGATGTCAAGTGATGTGTATCAAGCAGGAATTAATTAAAAGATGATGAATTTTGTTTTAATACTAGTCCATTCTGAAAAATAATCTGTATAGTTGATCTCTTTCATTCTTATATCTTTTTTCAACCGTGTTTTATGATTAACTGATATTAATTTATGTTGACCAGATAAGAATTAATTAGGAGATGCTGAACTTTTAGGTATACTGATCCACTAGAATCCTTTTAAAGAACCCATTTGTATAATTGGTTTGTTTCATTGTTATGTCTCCTTTCAATCGTGTTGTAAGATTATCTGTTGTTAATAAATGTTTGTCAGGTAAGGATTCAATTACAAGATGTTTCATTTTGTTGGTATTCTGATAATTTTTGAAAGAACTAATCTGTATATTTGGGTTTTGTTACATTGTTGTATCTTTTATCAACCGTACTTTACGATTAGCTGTTGTGAATTAATGTTGACCAGGTCAAAATTAATTAGGTCATGTTTAATTTTTTTAGTACACCATTCCACTACAATCCTCTAAACGAAGCCTTTTTTATTGTTGGTTTGTTTTATTGTCGTGTTTTCGTTCAACCGTCCAGTATGATTAACTATCTTAATTGATGTTGACTAGGCAAGAATGATTACGGAGGTTTTGAATTTTTTTGGTATACTAGTCCAGAACAATTCTTCGCAAGAACCCAATTGTGTAGTTGGTGTGTTCCATCGTTGTATCTTCTTCCGAAAGTGTTGCACGATTAGCTGATCTTCATTGATGTTGATGAAGTAGGAATTAATTTGAAGATATTTTAATTTTGTTGGAATAACAGTTCATTTTTAAAGAATCAATTTGTATAGTTGGTTTGTTTCGTTGTCTTATATTCTTCTAACCTTGTTTCATGATTAGCTGCTGTTAATTATAGTGGACCAGGTTAGAATTAGTTGAGAGATGTTAATTGTTTTATTTTACCGGTCCACTACAATCCTTTTAAAGAATTCACCTGTATAGTTGCTTTGTTTCATTGGCTTATGTTCTTCTTACCGTGATTAATGATTAGCTGATGTTAAGTGATGTTGTTCAAGCAGAAATTAATTAAAAGATGATGAATTTTGTTGATATACTAGTCCATTTTGAAAAAGAACCAATATGTATAGTTGCTCTCTTTCATCGTAATGTCTTTGTTCAAACTTGTTTTATGATTAACTGATACTAATCGATGTTGATCAAGTAAAAATTAATTTAAAGATGTTGAATTTTGCTGGAATAACGATTCATTTTGAAAGAATCAATCTGTATAGTTGGTTTGTTTCGTTGTCTTATATTCTTTAAAACATATATAATGATTGGCTGCTGTCAATTAATGTTGACCAGGTTAGAATTAATTGAGAGATGTTAATTGTTTCTAGTATACCGGTCCACTAAAATCCCTTTAAATAATTCACCTGTATAGTTGCTTTCCTTCGTTGCTGTATCTTCTTCCAACCGGGTCTTATGATTATGTAATATTAAGTGATGTACATCAAGCAGAAATTAATCAAAAGATGATGAATTTTGTTGATATATCAGTCCATTTTGAAAAGGAACCAGTATGTATAGTTGCCCTCTTTCATTGTTTTATCTTTGTTCCAACTTGTTTTATGATTAACTGATACTAATCGATGTTGACCAGGTAAGAATTAATTAGGAGATATTAAACTTTTAGGTATACTGATTCACTACAATCCTTTGAAAGAACTCATTTTTATAGTTGGTTTGCTTCATTGTTGTGTCTTTTTTTATCGTGTTGTAAGATTACCTGTTGTTAATTGATGTTTTCCAGGTGAGGATTTAATTAGAATATGTTTCATTTTGTCGGTAGTCTAATCCTTCTTGAAAGAACCAATCTGTATAGTTGGATTTTGTTACATTGTTGTATATTGTATCAACCGTGCTTTATGATAAGCTGTTGTTAATTAATGTTGAACAGGTAAAAATTAATTAGATTATCTTTTATTTTGTAAGTACACTTGTCCACTACAATCCTCTGAAAGAACCCATTTGTATAGTTTGTTTGTTTTATTGTTGTGTTTATGTCTAACCGCGTTGTATGATTAGCTGATGTTAGTGGATGCTGACTAGGTAAAAAGTAATTAGGAGATGTTGAATTTTTTTGGTGTACTAGTCCACAACAAGTCTTTGAAAAACCCATTTGTGTAGTTGGTTTGTTCCATCTTTGTAGCTTCTTCGAACCGTATTTCAGAATAAACTTATGTTAAGTGATGCCAATCAAGCAGGAATTAATTAAAAATGATTAATTTTGTTGATATACCAGTCCATTTTGAAAAAGAACCAATATGTATAGTTCCTCCCTTTCATTGTTCTATCTTTGTTTAAACTTGTTTTGTGATTAACTGATATTAATTTATGTTTACCAGCAAAGAATTAATGAGATGTTTAATTTTGCTGGTATACCGTGCCACCACAAACCTTTGAAAGAACCCATTTTTATAGTTGGTTTGTTTTATTTTTGTGTCTTCTGCCAATCGTGTTGTATGATTACCTGTTATTAACTGATGTCTCCCAGGTAAGAACTTGATTAGAAGATTTTAGGATTAACTGGTGTTAATTAATTTTGACCATCTTAAAATTAATTAGGAGATGTATATTTTTTAGTACACTGTTCCAATTCAATCCTCTAAAAGAACCCATTTGTATTTTTGGTTTGTTCAATTATTGTGTTTTTATCTAAGCGTGTTGTATGCTCGGCTGAAGTTAATTAATACTGACCCAGGTAAAAATTAATTACGTGTTGAATTTTTTTTGTATATTGGTCCAATACAATCATTTAAAGGAACCTGCTATTATACTTGGTTTGTTCCACTCTTGTATCTTCTTCCAACCGTGTGACCTGATTAGCTGATGTCAGGATAATGTCGACCAAGTAAGAATTAATTAGGAGAAGTTGAATTTTTCCTGATCCACTAGTCCACTATAATCCTTTGAAAGAACCGATCTGTATAGTTGGTTCGTTCAATTCTTACATCATCTTTCAACCGCGTTTTATGATTAGCTGATATTAATTGATGTTGATCAAGTAGAAATTATTTAAAATATGTTGAATTTTGTTTGTGAGCTGGTCTATTTTGAAAGAAAAAATCTGTATAGTTGGTTTGTTTCATTGTTGTATCTTCTTTTAACGGTGTTTTATAATTAGCTGATCTTAACAAATGTTGATCAAGTAGGAATTAACTAGGAGATTCGAATTTTTTTGGTATACTGGTCTACTACGAACCTTTGCAAGAAACCATTGCTATAGTTTGTTTCATTGTTGTATCTACTTCCCAGCGTGTTTTATGATTACATGATGTTAGGATAATGCTGGCCAATTAAGAATTAATTAGGAAATGTTGATTTTTTTCGTCTATGCTGGTCCACTATTATCCTTTGGAAGAGTCCATTTGTGTAGTTGGATTGTTTTATTATTGTGTCTTCTTTAAACCTTACTGTATGATTAGCTGATGTTAATTAATATTCACCAGGTAATAATTGATCGGAAGATGTTTAGTTTTTTTTTTGGTATACCGATCCATTCTAATCCTTTGAAAGAACCTATCTGTATACTTGGTTTGTTCCACTATTGTATCCTTTTCCAACCTTGTCTCATGTTCAGCAGGTGTTAGTTGTTGTTAATCAGGTGGGAATTATTTAACAGATATTAAATTTTTTGATATACTGGTCCAAATAATGGTCTCAGTGGACCAGTATAATAACCAAATTCACTATCTTCTAATTAAATATTCACTATTTAACTATAGGATAGCCATCAGTCAACCATCAGTTACTTTGCAGGTTCTTCTGCAGAAAACAAATTTTCTGTCAATTATTTGACTCCATGTAAACAATTTAAAGCATTATTATTACTATCTTGTAACCCTAAAATTATTTATAATCATTTTTCCAGAAGCTGAAATGCGACATCAAACATTGCTATAAGCTTCTTTGAGTAAACGACAGATGTCGACAGTGTTTCTCACGAGATTGATTAAAAGCCTTATCAAGTGGCTGAAAGAAGTATGCCATTTTCCTGCACTCGGAGAACGGCAATATCAAAAGAATTTTTTTTTATTTTCGGTTGCAAATAAGACCAACTAAAAAAACTTTAATTTGCATATGTTTTGTTTAAAAATTAAAGAAATTAAAAATTCAATTGGTTATTGAAAGATTGTACTACTTTCCTTAACATATTTTTTCTTTTGGTTTGAACCTATTTTTTTAACAAAATATTTATCGATTCATTTTTGATTTAAATTTAATTTTTTTTAGATAAAAATTAAACTAAAATGGAACTTTCTCGAGAGAAACATCTTTTTTGCTTGCAAATTCATCTCTACTAGTATAAATTTAATTTTTCTGTTAGAAATGCAACTGTTTATTTAAAGAGTAATTTGTTTTGGTTATGAATTCAACTCCTTTGTTGAAAATTCTTGTTTCTTTTTGTTGCTTTAAACTGTTTTTTCTTCTTTTTTTTAATTAAGAATATAATCATGGTTGAAAGATTAACTATTGTATTTTTCGTCGAAAATGAAGCTTTTTTGATTGAAAAGTCCTTCACATGATTAAAAGTTGAACTCCGTTCCTAAAAATTCTTCTATTAAGTTAAAACTTAAACTATTTTATTGAATGCATATATTCTTAATTCGTAAAAAAATATCTCTAATTTAAAATTTAACTAATCAACTTTTGGCTTGCAATTGATCGATTTTATTTGAAATTATAATTTTTCATTTGAAACTCTTCTTTTTTCCTTGAAAATTCAAATATATTCTCAAAACTTTATTTTGCTGGTTTAACAATTAACTAATTTTTTTAAATATTCTTTATTTTGTCTGTTGAAAAATAATTTTTTGACTAAAAATTTAACTACTTGGTTTAAATTTTAATTGCTTGCTTAGGCTTTCATTTTGCTGCTTAAAGTTTTAATTATTTTTTGAAAAAAAGGACTACCATAACTATTTTCTTGAAAATTCGTTTTCTTTTTCGTTGAAAGGATTCATCTATTTGGTTGAATATTCAAATATTTTGTTAAAAAAAATTTTTTTTCTGTGAATTACACTTTTTTAGTGTAAATTTCAACTATTTTGTTAATAATTTAATTTATTTGTTGAAAATTCAACTCTTTTCTAAAAGAATAACTTTTTTGTTAAAAATTTATAATTTTTTTAAAAACCTCTACTATTCTCAATTAACAATTCGACTGCTCTAAAAAATTAGACATTTTGACTTGAAGATTTAGTTATTTGATTGAAAATGCAACTGTATTTAATTTAAGTTTAATATTTTTTGTTTAAAAAGTCGACCATTTAATTAAAAAATCATCGTTGTATGTCCAAAATTCCATTATGCGTTAAAAAATGTAACTATTTTATTGAAAATGCAATTATTTTATCAGAAATTTAACTATTTTGTGAGAAATTAATCATTTTTGTTCGAAAAAGAAACTGCCTTGCTGAAGATTCAATTATTTGGATAAAATTCAAACTGCTGTTCAAGTTTAATCCCTGTTGTTTTTAAAAACTCTAATATTTAGCAAATATTCTAAACTTTTTCATTCAAAATTTATCTATTATAGTAGAAAATTATTCTTTTTCATTTAAAAATTTAACTATTTTATTGGAAATTTATGTGTTTTGTTTGTAAATTCAACTGCTGCGTTAAAAAATTCATTTTTTCGAAATTGAAATTTCACCATTTTCATTAAACATTCATATTCTTTCGTAGAAAATTTCTGAGATAAAAATCCAAAAGTTTTCTTAAAAATTCGTCTTCCCAGCGTTAAGATTGGACTATTACTTTAAAAATGCTATTTTATCTAAAATTAATTTTCTTCTTTGTCAAAAATCCAACTATTTGGCTTAATAAATTTAATAACTATTTTTGGATTACTAGTCTAAAATAAGATGGTCACAGATTTCACCCAACAAAAATTCCTCTTTAGCTCCGCTGGGATTCGAACCCAGGTCTACAGATTGGCGGCCTGGCGCTCTTATCCACCCGACCAGACCCGTAATCTGTGGACCTGGGTTCGAATCCCAGCGCAGTTGAAGAAGAATTTTTTTACAGCTAAAGACTATTTCGGCTTATACCAGTAAATTATTGGTAGATCATTGATCTGAAAAATTGTTAGCTGAACTTGTCGACTTCTTCTTAACAAAATTGAAGGTTTTTCCTCAGTCATGACGATTAGCCTAGCTCCATTCAATTTTAAAAGTAAAGTCAGTCTCAAGGGTAGAAAAATCTCATTCTCTTCATCAAAGTATGCCAGCACTTTCTATAATCGCGGTTTATGTCGGCGATCCATTATGTCTTGACTGACTTTAGTTACCCCAAGATTTCCCCAACACCCTCGCTCATTCTCATGTAAAGCTGTTTTCCACTGAGTCGGTCCACCCGATCTACCTTGAGCCCGCCGCCACTTCGAAACCACTGTATTGATTTTACTTTCCAGACCCCGATGTACTCAGCTCGCACTGTAAGTACTTTTCAATGAATTCTATCAAACTAAGCCCTAATAAACTATAAAACTTTGGGATTAGACTTCATTCACGCGTCCCCCATTATAGGGTTCAAAAGATTTCCGAGATGGGTATGAACGTAACGACATTCGCGAGAAATGAATTTAACGAAGAAAACACCAAAAAATGCTGCTAATATTAAAGGAATCGCGCTGGACTTCTTACTAAATAGGTACTCTCGATACGCAAAGAGTTAGGGTGGGTTAAACCGTGTCCAGTAGGAATGCACAATATTGCGCAATATTTTAAAATGAGTACTCGCGCACTGTGGCCCTTCCAAGGCATTCCGAATAACCAGTTACAGTTGTGTTACTTGGAACTGTAACCTGAAAGGTTACTTTTTTCCTCCCTAATTTTATTATTTGAAATATAGTGTGCACCTAGGAGTGAAACAGTCTATTTAAAATACTGGTTCATCTTTCAATCAAGCACTTAAATTTTTAAATAAAAAAAAAAATTTTTAACAAAAGAGTTAGATTTACAATAAAAGATTAATTTTCAACCAGACAGTTTCATTTTATACCAAAATATTTAAATTTTCCACCTAAAAGAAAAATTAATTGGAAACATTTTAGTTAAATTTGCAACTAAAATGATGAATTTCCGAGTAAAAAACTGCATTTTTAACAAAGTAGTTCAAATCCCAATCAAGTAGTTGATATTTTAACCTAAAAAGAGGAATTTCCAACAGAATATCTGAATTTTTTCAACAAAATAGATTAATTTTTTAATGAAAAATAAGAATTTTCAACAATCGTTGAATTTTTTAACCAAAAATACGAATTTTTAACAAAAAGTTCATTTTCGACCAAAATAGTGGAATTTTCTACAACTTTCAAACAAAAAGGACGAATTTTTAACAAAATAGTTGAATTTTTCTACAAAAAAAAAAATACATTTTAAAAGAAAAATCGTAATTTTTAACTAAGAAAGAAAAGATTTTTTCTAGAAATTGTTAAGTATTCAAACCTGAAAGTCGAATTTTCTACAAAAGAGTTGAATTTTTAAGCCAAAAGCATTCATCTTCATAAAAAGGTTGGTTTTTTACGAAAAAATTTTAATTTATAACAAAAAGAAAGAACGAATTTAAAAAAATATATCTAAATTTCCAAACATAAAAGGTGAATTTTCAACTAAAGTTATGAACCTGTAACTAAACAAATAATTTTTTTTTTAAATAGTTTATTTTTCAACTAAATAGTTAAATTTTCAGCCAGAAAAGACGAATTTTCAACAAAGTATCTGAATTTTTTACCGTAAGAGATTAATTTTAAAACCAAGAGCAAAACTTTTTAAGAACGGAGTTAAATTTTTTAACCAAAAATATGAATTTTTAACAAGATATATGAATTTTGGAATAAAAAAGATACATTTTCAACTGAACATAAAATAGTTACATTTTCAATGCAAAAAAATTAATTTTCAAGCAGAAGCAAATTGTTGGATAAATAGATGAATTTTCAATTAAATAGTTGAATTTTAGACAATAAAAAATAATTTTTCAACCAGAAGAGAACATTTACATTTTCAGAGAAGAAAATTAACTTTGAACGAAAAAACCGAATTTTTAGCAAAATAGTTAAATTTTAATTAAATATTAAGTGGAAAAATTAATACTAAACCAAACAAAACTATTTTTTATTATAATAGTTAACTTTTCTACTAATGAATTGAATTTTCAACCAAAAAAGTGATTTTTTAACGAAGAACAATAATTTTCCACAAGACAAATTATTATCAAAAAACTAGATTAATTTTTATCGAAGTAATTGGATTTTCATTTTAAAAAGATGAATTTTTAACTAAATAATTTAATTTAAGATTTAAAAACATTTAAAACCCAAAATAATATAATTTTTTTTTTGGCTAAAGAAAATTAAATTCTATGCACAAACAACACGAGTTTTTAGAAAAATAGTTAAATTTTCAGTCAAAGAGATTTATTTTCAAGTAAAATGATAAATTGAACAAAAAAATGCATTGAAAAAAAGTTAAAAATGTACCTAATGAATTGAATTTTTAACTAGTAACTTTATTTTTTAACCAAGAAAATTCATTTGCTTACAAAGAAGATGAATTTTCAAGAAAATATAAGCATTTTTACCGAAATAATTAAAGTTTTAACTAAAAGATATGAATTTTCAACCAAATAGTTAAATGTTAGGCTAGAAAAGATACACTTTCAAACATAAATATAATATTTTTATATTCAGTGAAAAAAATTATTCCTACCAAAAAAAAGTAATTTTCAGTCAAATAGTTGAATTTTTAAAACAGAGATAAATTGTCAACTAAAATTATGAATGTAAAAATTGAATTTTTCAGAAAGAAGTGCAAAATTCAACCAAATAGTTGAATTTTAAACCAAAAAAGTAATTACTTAACAAGAAGAATAATTTTTCACAATGCAAGATGAATTATTATTAACAAAATAGATCAATTTTTATCGAAGTAATTGAATTCTCGTATGAAAGAGATGCACTTTGAACAAAATAGTTGAATTTCAGATAAAAAAAGAAAAATTTTCGACCAAAAATAAAGTTCTTACATTTTCGGTGAAAAAATTTAAATTCGAAGCAGAAAAAACACGAATTGTTAGCAAAAGAGTTACATTTTCAGTTAAACAGATGAATTTTCAATTAAAATGATGAATTTGAAAAAAGGTATTTTTTAGAAAAGGGTTCAATATTCAACTAATGAGTTGAGTTTTCAACTAAGAACTTTATTCTTCTACCAAGAAAATTAATTTGTAACAAAGAAGATGAATTTTTAAAAAAATAGTTGAATTTTAGAGAAAAAACAAATTTCAACTAAAAATACGATAACTACATTCTTAGTGAAGAAAATTAAATCTAAAGCAAAAAAAAATTAATTTTCAGCAAAATAGTTCAATTTTCCATCGAAGAGGTGAATTGTTAATCAAAAATAATTAATGTTTACTCAAAAATAGTTGAATTTTCTTTTTGAGTTATGCAGTTAAAATTGAAGTGCAAAGGGCAAAGTTTCTTGAAAAATGGGAAAAATAATTATTTGTCAAAAAAGGGGGAAATAATTTAAAGACACAAGAGGGAGGGGAAATTTTTCAAAAAAAAATTTTAATAGTGTACACCGCCTAAACGATACGTGGAGCGGTACACCGCCCAAATGCGAAGTGGAACAGTATGGTATTAAGGCGTCGATATTATGCAGTATCAAGTAACATTTAAAGTGACTAAGTAGATTTTTTTAGAAATAAAATAAGATTTCCCTACAAAAAATGATATTTTGTAACAAGAAAAAATTCACTACAATTTTGTTTAGATATTTACTTACCGCTCGATTCCCGACAATCGTGGATGTCGATATTTCCTGGAAAGAAGAAGACCGCCACCCCAAGCCGCCTGAAACCACACGAATTCAGTTGAAAGCTACATGTACATTTTTTATTCTATTTCGAATATTTTATCAATTTGATCATTAACTTGAAAAATTTAATTGGTTATATTTCAAATATTTACTTAGCCCTACTTTCTAAAAAAAGTAAAATTAGGGAACTGGCTTTCACTGAATAGATATTTGCATTCCAGATAAATTTTCTGCACTTGTTTAATTTTTTTAATTAAATTAATGAGTGTAACTGGCATGTAATGAATTTTTGGGTTTTATATGGACAAAAATTATTCATTTCTGCGAAATTGTTTCTTTTTATCTGAAAAATTACATTTTTCAGAATGGACTGCCATCCCATAGCATTAGCCATTGTTATAAACAACTTTTATTAATAAATTTAATTATTTGTTTAAATAATTAAAAATCAATTAACCAATAATAAATTTGTTAAACCTATATGTCTCATAGAAGAAATTCTTCGTTGGATAATTCTCTACAGGCCCCCATACTTTCCCGTCACATTTTTTAAAACCCAAAAAAATTATTCTAAAAACTCAAAAAAGTGCTTTTTCCTCATACATTTTACTTGAGAAACTAATAAAAAATTACCAGAGTGGGCACAAAATTTGCAACGTCTTTACGACATCGTTACGACATATTACGACATCTTTACGACATCCTATGTCCATGTCGTTAAGGTGTCTTTACGATATCGTAAATAAGTCGTATGATCAGGCGATGTCTTTAGGATATCGCAAAGACACCGAAACGACATGAACATAGGATGTCGTAAAGACGTCGTAAAGACGTCATAAAGATCTCGTAACGATGTCGTAAAGACGTCGCCAAATTTTGTGCCCACTGGGACAGAATTTCTTATTCAACATTTGGAATAAAATGGTTACATATTTGCCCTTTAGAATGCAAAAAATTGTTGCCATGAATTTTTGGGCCACCCTATTGGACAACCATCATAAAATGTTCCTATTGTAAACGAAAAAACGTTCATTAAAAATAAACACCAATGTTTCGGCACGTATATGACCCGCATTATCAAGGCAAGAAAAATTTGAGCAACTCGGAACAACAACGAAACAACGACGCTCTCCCCCTGATACTTTAAAATCAATTTTCTTTTTTATTTTTAATATTATCACATCGCAACAAAAAACATAAGCAAAAAAAATCTCAAAATTTTGGATACTCATACAACACCCTTATCAAGGTAAGAATAATTTGGGCAGGTGGGAACAGCAACTGAACCACGATGCTCTCCTACTGATACCTGAGAATACCTATCTCTTCTTTATTTTTATTATTATCAAATCGCAACAAAAAAAAACATTTAAAAACATAATTACTAACGTTTCGACACTCATATGGCAATCATTATTAAATCAAAAAGAATATTAGCAGGTCGGAACACCAACGAAACCATGAGGCTCTCCCTTTTGTTACCTGAGAATCAAGTATCTTTTCAATTTTTATTATTATCAACTCGCAAAAACAAAATTTTTAATAATGCACACTTTTCGGCACTCATACAGCATCCTCATATAGGCAGGAACAATATGAGCAGGTAGGAATAGCAACGAAACTACGATATTCTTTAACTGATACCTGAGAATCAAGTCTCTTTTTTATTTTTATTATTATCAAATCGCAATAAAAAAAAATTTGGAAAAAATAATCACCAACGTTTTGGCACTGATACAGCACTCTTATCAAGGCAATAAAAATTTGAGCCGGTACGAACAGCAATGAAATCACGATGCCTCTCCTCTTGACACTCGAGAATCAAGTCTCTGTTAGATTTCTATTATTATCAAATCTCAACAAAAAAACATTTGAAAAAATAGTCACAAACGTTCCGACACTAATACAGTACCAAGAATAATGTGGGCAGGTAGGAACAGCAACGAAACCACGACGCTCTCTGCCTGTCTCTGTCTCTCTCTCTCTCTCTCTCTCTCTCTTTCTCTTTGATATGCAAAAATCAAGTTTGATCAGAGAGAGAGGGATAAAAATACATGTGCCAAAAATAATCACCAACGTTTTAGGGCAAAAAAAATCTGGGCAGATAGGGACAGCAACGAAACCATGATGCTTTCTCTCTCTCTCTCTCTCTCTCTCTCTCTCTCTCTCTCTCTCTCTCTCTCTCTCTCTCTCTCTCTCTCTCTCTCTCTCTCTCTCTCTCTCTATCGCTATCTCTATCGCTATCTCTATCTCTCTTTGATACATAAGAATCAAGTTTAATTAGAGAGAGAGAGAGAGAGCATCATGCTTTCGTTGCTGTTTCTACCTGCTCAGATTTTTCTTGCCCTAAAACGTGGATGATTATTTTTTGCACGGGTTTTTTTATTTTGATTTTCTAGTAAAATAAAAAATACGAAAAAATTTAAAAAGACAAGGAAGGGGATTTAGTTGCTTGCCTTCTAATTTTTCTTCCCTTATTTTTTTCAGAAATTCTGCACATACATTTTCGATTGTTCCTACTGACTCTTATTTTTTATTATAAATCCAGTGATATAAAAACCACATTTTGAACTAAACTTAAATTTAAATAACAATTTTGTCTCATGTGGTAGATGTGTGTTAAACGGTCAGAGGACTGACTTATAAATTTGGGATTTCCCGAATTTCCCTTCAAATTGTCAGAGGTTTTAGTACAAGGCCTGTTGCTTCTCACGTTTATTATTAACGCTAAGACCCTTGAGCTTTTGGCGTTTACGTTCCAGAATTTAACGGGTGTATAAGTACTAGACTTGAATAATATTACAATGTACTCCATTTAATCTAGCTTTTAAATCCTTTAGGTAAATAGTCATACACACTTTGTGAGACATAAGTTAAGAACCAGTTATCGTGAATTAAGGTAAACAATTCTAGTTAATTTACCATACAAAAATACGAATTTTGAATAAAATTCAAGAATTCTATCCGACAAGTTGAATAAAATTATTAAGAAAAAAGGAAACATCATTTTTTTAATTTCTAAGAAACCAGATCAACTCTAAATCTTAGTTGTTAAATTTTTAAACAAAAAAATTAATTTTCAAACAAAGATTAATTTTCTACCGAAAAAAGAAGTTTTAAGAAAATTCAAAAAGTCTCAACAAAAACGATGAATATCCAACCAAACAGATGAATTTTTAAACTAAAAGAATAATTTTCTACCGAAAAAAACGAATTTTTAACAGAATTCAAAAATGCTCAATAAAACAGTTGAATTGTCATTAAATTACTAAAGGAAAGACGCATTTCCTATTAAATTCATGAATTTGCAATCCAAAAGTTGAATTTTCATATAAAAAGATGAATTTTTAAAGAAAAATTTTAATTTACTACTAAAAAAGACGAATTTTCAATCAAATTTAAGAATTCTCAACTAAAAAATTGAATTTTTAAGAAACAAAGAAATATTTTTTTGTTTAAGTAAGTAGATTAACTTTAAAACCTAGTTGTTAAATTAAAAAAAAAAAAGATTGATTTTCTACACACAAAAAATGAACTATTAACAAAATTCAAATATTCACAACCAAAAACTTGAACTTTTATTAATTTAATAAAAAAGGACAAAATTTTCAATAAAATTCAAGAATTCTCAACCAAAAAGAGGAAGTTTTAACTGAAAAAGATAAATTTCTCAACAAAATATTCATTTAATAAAAATAAAAAAAAAACGAATTTTTAATCAAATTCGAAAAATTTTAACTGAAATGTTGAATTTTCATCTAAAAAAAATTTAATAAGTAAATTAATTTTCTACCAAAAAAACTTCAGGCAATGTATAATAATAGTATTATAAATACAAATTGTACATAAGTAATGACAAATGAAACAAAAAATAGAAAATACCAAATAGAAATATACCAAATATTAAAAAAAAAAACAATTTCAAACATTTCAGATAGATTTGAAAAATTTCACAACATTTTCAATGATTTTTCATAGATTTTAATCATTTAAAAAATATTGTCCAATGTTTATAAAATATTCGAACTATTTGAGAAAGATTTCGAATAGGTTTAAATGAATTCGCAGAGGTATAAATTATTTCCCATTCATTTCACAAAAATTTCATTAATTTAACAAACGTTCGGAAAATATTTCAAAATTTAAAATATTTCTCAAAGATTTCAAATATTTCGCAAAGATTTCGGTTAGATTTAAAATTTTCCCAAAGGCATAAATGACTTCCTAACGTTTTCAGTAATTTCACAAATATTTAAAAACCATTTCAAAAATTTGAAAAGATTTTAGAAAGATTTCATAAAGATTTTAATAATTTTCCAAAATTTTTAAAGATTTAATAACGATTTCGAATAGATTTAAAAGATTTCGCAAAGATTTCAATGATTTTCCAAAAACTCTTATCACTTCAAAAATATCATAAAATATTTGAAATGTTTCACAAAGATTTTAGATAGATTTGAAATACTTGACAAAGGCATTAATGATTTCCCAATAATTTTCATAATTTCAGAAATATTAACAAATATTTCAAAAAAATTCGCATATTTTACGAAGATTTCAAATATTTCGCAAAGATTTCGGATAGTTCGAAGAAATTTCACAAAAACTTTAATGATTTTCAAGATTTCAAGCATTTTGCAAAGATTTAAACAATTTTACAAATACCATCAAATATTTCGCCAATTTCATAAAAAATTGCAATGATATTGCAATAATTTCTCAAAGATTTCAACAATTTAAGAGATATGCCAAATATTACAAACATTATTTTAAATATTTTATAAAGTATTCAACGATTTTTTAAAGATTTCAAAGATTTCAAAAATATGATCAAATATTTATAAAATATTTGCAATACTTCAAAAAGATTTCCAAAGATATCACAAAGATTATAATGATTTCCTAAAATATCACAATGAGTTTGAAAGTTCTACTAAGATTTCGAATAGATTAGAAATATTTCACAGACTTCAAGGATTTCCCAAAAATTTCAAAGATTTCAATATTTTATCAATATTTTTGATATATTTAAAAGATTTCATAAAGATTTGAACGATTTTCTAAAGATTTTGATCATTTCAAAAATATTATAAAATATTTATAAAATATTTAAAATATTTGGCGGAGATTTCGGACAGATTTAGAAGATTTAACGAATTTCAATGAATTCTCAAAGATTTCAACAATTTCAAAAATATTTCGAAATAGTTCAAAATAATGTCAAGAATATTTCAAATATTCGACAATGATTTAAATAACTTTCCAAGGATTTCAAATTAAGAATATTTCACAAAGGCATAAATTATTTTACAAAGCTTTCAACTAGATTTTTGGCAAAATTCAAATGATCTGTTTAATTTAATCCTTCGATTTCAGAGACACTGCTTATTAGGGTGGCTCAAAAACGCTTTTTTTAAAGGGCGTAGTTTAGAGGGTTTTTATTGGAATATTTATTATCATTGGTTAATTAAGTTTAAATTATTTAAACAAATGTAATTTGTTTAAATCATTTTTATAACGTTTTTTCCCTTAAAATTATTACTATTAGTACAGTGGAATATTTAATAACATTGGTTCATACATTTTTTATTGTTTACACAAGCTTAATTTTTTTAATAAAATTTTTTATTCGTTTTTCTCTAAAAATTATTACTATTGGTCTAGTGAAATATTTATTAACATTAGTTCATTAATTTTTAATTATATAAAATGTAATTTTTTAAAAATATTTTCGTTTCGAACTTTTTACAAACAAAAATGATTAATGTGGGTCTAGTGGAATATTTATTATCATTGGTTAATTAATTTTTAATTATTTGAATAAATTAAATTTGTTTTAATAATTTTTATTAGAACATTTTTGTCCCCTTAAAATTATTACTATTAGTATAATGAAATATTTGATTACATTAGTATATTCATTTTTAATTGTTTAAAAAAATGGAAGTTGTTTAAATATTTTTTTAATTAGTTTGTTTCGTAAAAATTATTACAATTGAGCTGATGGAATATTTATTAACATTGGTATAATTAATTTCCAATTATTTAAACAAATGGAATTTTTAAAAATATTTTCGTATTGAAGTTTTTCAAAAAAAAAAATATTAATATAGGTCTAGTGGAATATTTCTTAATATTGGCTTATTAATTTTCAAATATGTAAACAAATTCCATTTGTTTAAAAAGTTCTTTATGTAATAATAATTTTTATAGCAAAAAATTAAAAACAAAATTATTCAAACAATGTTATTGAATATTCCACTATTGAAATAATAATAATTTCTAATAAAAAAAGTATTTAAACAAATATGATTTGTTTAAACAATTGAAGCCTAATCAACTAAGGTTAATATATATTCCACTAGACCAATCGTAATCATTTCTAAAGAAAAAAACTATTTAAACAAATTTTATTTGTTTAAACAATTAAAAATTAATAAACCAATGTTAATTAATATTTCACTAGACTAATCTTATTATTTTTTAGGGGAAAAACGAATTTTTGACAAAAAATCCTTCAAGCAAATTCCATTTGTTTAAATATTGAAAAATTAATTAACCAATGCTGATAAATGTTCCACTAGACGTGGAACTAGCCATCACATTTTTTCTAACCCAAAAAAATTATTCTAAAAACTAAAAAAATCGATTTTTCCCGATGCATTTTACATGGGAAACTTTAAGTCAACCTATTAAAATAAAAAAAGGGTTTTTCTTCTTTCGGATTTGGAATAAAATGGGGGGGGGGGGATCGTTGTCCCCTAGCATGCAAAAAATTATATTTATATGCCATTATATATTTTTTTAAATATTTGGACGTTAAATAAAGACGACAATTAATTTAATAAGAAAAAACTTACGTCGATGTGTAGCCACAATTTGTATTTTTGGCAGATGTCAGCAATTTCTGATATGGGATCAAAAGCTCCAATGACCGTTGTTCCAGCAGTCGCATTTACGAAGAATGGTATGTGCCCTCTAGCTTTCCGCTCAAGAATCAATTCTTCAAGCTTGGAAGGAATTAAACGGCCACGTGCATCGCTGGGCACCATGACGCAGTTGTCAGTACCCAATCCACAAACCGAAGCGCAAGATTTCACTGAGTAGTGGCACTGTTAACAAACACAAATGCAAATAAAAACCTGAACCTCAAGTGCAGGATGAGAAAAGGTAATAAATTTAAGGAAACAAAGTAAGCAACAATAATTATTCGCAGTGTTTGACAGTAACGTATTTTCACTCATTTCGACAATTCACGAAGGAGCAGCTAAGCCATGGCGTATAGTCAATTGCTTGATTTTTGCGCGTCAATCATGCGCGTGAAAATTTCAAGGTCACCTGACCACCGTGCAGTAGTGCAATCCGCCAAGAGAAGAAATTTTCTGCCCTATAGTATTCATATATAAAGTGTGTGCATATTTTGAGGTCTTAATTAAAACATCTAATTCTGTGAATACCTTTTTTTAAATAAGTGATAGTAATAATATTATTTTACATAACTAATGTGACATTTTAGATATTTAATTCTAATCTTTTCGCGGTTAATGTAAGTTTCCAGTGGGCACAAAATTTGGCGACGTCTTTACGACATCGTTACGACAACTTCACGACATCTTTACGACATCCTATGTACATGTCGTTTAGGTGCCTTTTCGATATCGTAAAGACATCGTCAGATCATACGACTCATTTACGATATCGTAAAGATACCTCAACGACATGGACATAGGACGTTGTAAAGTTGTCATAAAGATGTAACGATGTCGTAAGGACGTCGACAAATTTTGTGCCCAATGAGTTTCCCCTAAATTATCATTATTTCAGTAATCACTGGTAATTCCAGCATTAATCTATTTAGCTTAAACTTGAATTGTATTTATTAATTTAAAAGCAAATCATTATTTTTCAGTTCTAAAATCCATTCCACTCTTGAGATCCATGAGATTCGAGTAGGGACACTTGGCAGGGCGCAATATATTTAGAGGTAATTAATCATCAGGGAGAGAGCCGCTTTATTTATATTTCTTTATACCCTTATTAAAGATTGAAAGAAAATTTATATCCTCAGTTAAAAATTAATCTTTTTTTTAATTTTTTTTTGTAATCTAAAATTGAACTATTTTGTTGAAATTTTATATTTTTGTGTTGAAAATACTATTATTTTATATAAGAAATACGTCTTTTGTCTTTGAAATTCAGCAGTTTGGTTGAAAAGTCAAATATGTGATAGAAAATCAAACTTTTTGTAGAATATTTGTTCTTTTTTTTATTAGAAATAATTTTCTACAATGAAAAATTAATTTTTTGAAATGAAAGTTTACCTTTTTTTATTCCTGATTAAAATATGATCTTTTAATTTTAGAAAGTCAAATGCTTCATTTAAAATTTATGTTTAATTTATTTGTCTTAAAAATTCAACTATTTCGCGAAAGATTCATTTTTCATTAGTGAAAATGAACTTTTTAATAAAAATTAATATAATATAACTTAACGGTTCAAAATTTATCTAATTTTTTACTTATTTGTTTTGTGATTTATAGTTTAAGGAGAAAATTCATATCTTTGTTAGAAAATTAAATATTTGTATTAAAACTTCCCTTTTCGAGGAAATGATTTGGGGGGAAATGAAATTTTTGTTTAAACTTTATTATTTTCGGGTAAAAAATTCTATTGTTTTATATACAAAAATCGTCTTTTTGTCTTTGAAATTTAAGAATTTAGTTGGAAAGTCAACTATGCGGTAGAAAAATCAACTTTTTGTAAAAGATTAGTTCTTTCATTAAAAATACTTTTTATTTTGAAGGATGTTACACATTTTTTGTAGTTTTAGTAAACTTGCTTAATAGTCTTTGAATAAAACGTGGCCTAGCAGTACTTTCCATAAAGTAGGTTGCAAATTTGATGGGTGGGGGGGGGGGGAGTTAATTACTTAAATCTAGGAAGACAATTTAACTTTTTGGGTAAAAGTTCAGAATTCATTTCGATTGATCGAAAATTCTATTATTTGTTTGAAAACCCAACTGCTTTTCTCAAATTTCATTTTTTAGTTGAAGGTTTATTTCTTTGGATGAAAATTTAACCATTTTTATGAAAATTCGTTTCATGCTGGGTTAAAAACAAATCTTTTACAATGAGAGTTAAACTATTTCAATTTTGGTAAAAAATTTATCTATTTCAGGTGAAAATTAAACTATTTGCTTAAAAAAATTGTTTTTTTAGTTGAAAGTGCAAATATTTTAATTTTCAGTGCAAAAGCATTGAAAAATAAAATATTTTTCCGAAAATTAAACTCTGTTAATAATTCGTTTTTATTTTTAAAATTCGGTATATCGGAAAATGTAACTATTCCATGTTTGCTTCAAACTTTATCATATATATTGAATAAGTTGAAAAATCGTATTTTTTGATAGCTCATTAATTTTTTTGGTCTAAAATTCAACTTTTTGCTTGAAAAATCATACTGTTCGGTAGAAAATTATCTTTGCTTGTTGATAGTTCTACTTCTAGAATGAGAATCTTGTTATGAAATTCATTTTTTTTTCTTGAAACATTATTTCTTGGTTGAAAATTTAACCATTTTGATGAAAATTCGTTGCATGTTTGTTTGAAAATTAATCTTTTAAATTGACAAATAGACTATTCCTTTTTTTATGAAAAATTTATATTTTTCATCTGAAAGTTCGAATCTTTGATTAAAAAATCAAGCATTTCATTGTAAATTAACTTTTATGGTGAAAATTTTACTATTTCGTAGAAAATTTATCTTATTGGTTTCAAAAGTAAACTTTATAGTTGAATAATAATTTTGTGTTTATTGGAGATTAAACTTTTTGTAAATAATTTCTCTTTTTGGCTTTAAAATTAATTAATTTCGCTAAAAGATTATGTGCTTTGTTTTAAATTCGTCTTTTTTTTACAACATTATTCTTTAAATTATTATTATTTACTATTGAAATTTAAAACTATTTAAATTATTACTATTTACTATTTAAATTATTATTATTTAAATTACCTTTTTTTAATCCAAAAATGAAACTCCTTGTTTGGTTGAAACTTGATCATGTGCATTCAAGAACTTCAAAATTCTTGTATTTTGTTAAAACTTAGTTTTTTTTAGTAAAAAAATCTCTAACACAGACAGAACAAGAGTGAATTTTTATTGCAGGTAATTTTCAATTAGATAAAGTTAAATTTGTTTGCATCGAAACAAAACAAGATTCAATAAAGTTGTAAAAGGTAAAGTTTACTCTGAAATCACTGTGAAGATAATTTTGTTTCTTTCTGTGAATCTCCTTTGTTAAAAGTAGAACTTTTTGGTTGAATGTTGAACTATTTGGTTGGAAATTCATATATCTGGTTAAAAATTGATCTTTTGGGGTGGAAAATTATTCCTGTTTGTTGATATTTTAACTTTATGTTTGAGAATCTTGTTTAAAATTTATAACTTTTTATTAAAAACTTTCGCTGTTCTTAGAGATCCATCCTTTCTTTTTTTTAAATCCACTTTTTTTCAAAACATTTGACTTTATACTTTAAAAGCTTAACTTTTAAGTATTGAGCACTTAGTATTACTTTTCAGATTAAGGTTGGAATGCTTAATCATATTTTCGAATCGACCCGCTGCGCGAATCGATTTTTCTTTCCTCACATATTTATATTGACATTTCGGGATAATCAAATCGACCCTTCAAAATGATCGAATCGACCATCCGAAATTACCACGTTGACTCTCTGAGATAATCGAATCGACTATCCAATACGATTAAGTCAACTATTTGAGACAACGAGATCGACCATCTGAGATGTCCAAATCGACCCTTCAAAATGATCGGGTCAGCCAGTTTCAGATGATCGAGACGACGACCCGAAACGATCGAGTCGACTTTCCGAGATTGTCGATTTGGACCTCTTGTTTTAACATTCTAGAGATAGTCGCTTTAGCTTCGATATAACTTTGAGATTAGGGTTAGAATCATACACTGCTGAAAACGGTATTACTGTGATTATTTTAATAATTACTTAATATATTTTAAAAATCAATTTCTTTTCAAAAGCTGCAATTTTTTATAATAAAGGATCCAATAGAGTTGACCAACAAAAAGGAATTTAAGAAAGTGAATTATTTGCGATGATTAGTCTTACCTGATCAGATGTAAACATGACGAGTTGACCGCCTACAGCAGCAAGTCCTCGCTCTTTGTATTGAGGGAACATTTTGTGTCTGGCTGCAAGGAAAGCATAAAGGTTGCTGATGGATCCCCCGGGGGCAAGGATGGAATCACCACTATTCCAGCCGATAAGCTCGCGCATTTTTTGTAATACGATGTGTTCCATGAGAATAAAGACTGGGGCAATTTCGTACGTGAACATGTTCGTGTTTGCAGTCGCAGTGAGCCATTCACCAGCCATCGAGACAAGGTCCAGACCACAAGAGAGTTGATTGAAGAAGTGCGGATGTCCTGCAAACAAATACAATATACATAGAGTGAAAGAATCTAAACAGGTTTTATGCCACACTCGACCGAAACGACCACCTTTTGCCCCTGGAAATAGGGGCGAAAGTAGCATATATTTCGCGGACACCACATTTGCGGGGCGAAAGAAAAATTAGCGGGGCGAAAGTTAAATTAGCGGGACGAAAGTAAAGTTTGAGGGGCGAAAATAATAGTCTATGAGAATTCCAGGCGCGAGCAATGCTATAGAAAAATGCTATTAAAAAATATTATTAATCCTCAAAAGGCACACTGGTACGTATTCGCACTCCACACATTTTTAAAGGGCTGATATTTTTTCTAGAATTATTTTCAAGGTTTCTTTCCAGTATATTAAACATTTTTATAACGACGCAAATAAACCACGCGTAAACATTCGCCTGCGAGCAGCCAAGTTAGTGACTAAACATTTCTAATGGTACAAATTCGCACTAGTGTGTGGTTAGAGGGTGCCGAGTCGTGTTTTAGAAAAAATCGTATAACGCTGTTTCTGTGTCTGAAACAAGATCTTTGATGAAAAGGTAAGTTGTTCAGAACTGTGTGTAAAAAAAGGAAATATTGTAAAAAATAATAAATAACATTTCATGTGTCAGTGAAAATATTGCATAAAGAGCACAAATCTTACAATTGATCACTATTTTTATTCTCTAAATTTATATGATAATTTTTTTTCAACAATCTTTTTTTTTATTTATTAAGAATGGCGGATGAAGTAAGTCTTTACAATTTCCATAGTTCTAGAACGGTTCTACAGGAATGTTTTCAAAATAAAATAGTGTTAATTTTTTTCTTAAACGTAAATAATAAAACTTTGTCTGGCACAGGTCACTGATTAATCTTTTTACAAATCACCTATTTGGTTAAAAAACTAAAGCATTTTCAAAATCAGAGCGTATACTTCACTTTTTATTATTTTTCAAACGTTCTTTTTTTAATCGTTTGGTGGTCGTTTAGCTGTTTTTTTTAACATTTTCTGATCAAAATTACAAAAACTACACCGTTTTCAAAATGGAGTGCCAAACGATCCCAAAAAGAATGTTTAAAAAATATTAACAAGTGAAGTGCAGCGTAAATTGGGCACTTCATTTTGAAAATAGGTTAGCTTTTGTAAGCACCAAACGAGCACCAAACGAACACCAAACGACCATTAAACGATTCCACAAAGAATATTTGAAAAATAACAAAAGCAAAATTTACACCCTGATTTTGAAAATGCTGTACTTTTTGTAATTTACCAAACAGAAAAAAAACCTCAACAAAACGACCCTAAAATCATTTTTGAAAAATATCAAAAAGTGAACTTTACACCCTGACATTGAAAATTCTCTAGTTTTTGTAATGCTTATCACGAAATAGAAAAAACCAACAGCAAACGATCATCAAACGACCACACAGAGAATCCAAAAAGAATATTTGAAAAATATCAAAAAGTAAATTTTACACCCGGATTCGGAAAATGCTGTAATTTTTGTAATTTTAAATACAAAACACAAAAAAACCAGGACCAAACGACCACCCAGCGACTAACAAACGATTCCAAAAATAATTTTCGAAAAATATCAAAAAGTGAAGTTTACACCCTGATTTTCGAAATGCTGTAGTGTTTGTAATGTTTACCACCAAGCAGAAAAAAACCAACACTTAACGACCACAAAATGACTGCAAAAGAAGCAAAAAAGAATATTTTAAAAATACCAAAAAGTAAAGTTTACACCCTGATTTTAAAAATTCTCTAGTTTTTGTAATGTTAACCAGCAAACATAAAAAAATACCACCAAACGACCCCAAAAAGAATTTTTGAAAAATGTCAAAAAGTGAAGCTTACACCGTCATTTTGAAAATGCTCTAATTTCTGCAATGTTAACCACAAAACATAAAAAAAAAACCAGTGCCAAACGACCATTAAACGACCCCAAAAAGAATTCTTGAAAAATAACGAAAAGTGAAGAGCAACGTGAAGTTAGCACTCCATTTTGAAAATGGTGTATTTTTTGTAATTTTGACCGTAAACGTAAAAAAAAGTCAAAGTCATCACGTGCACCCTTTTTGTTTCAAAAGAATCACAAATCCATAATAAACTTTGAAAGTTTCCAAATCTGCTGTCGTACTATCAATCGAGCTGGATTAATTACTCTTGAATATTCGGCAATCATGAATCACAGAGTTCAAACTCCATTAAGAACCGTCAACCACAGCGTAACGTAAATTTGATAATTAATAGTTTTGGTGGGAAATAGCACGCTCCGAAAAGTAGTCAACTGGCATTGAGTTGATGGCTTAAAAGGTTGCTTCGTGCCAAAGGTTAAAGGCGAAAAAGAGGGAACGTAGAAAGAGAGATAAAGAGAGAGAGAGAGATTTAAGCTTCGCCCTGAGTACGTTGTCATTCGCTCGAATGAACATCGCGCTCGGATCAAGCCTAATGCTTCTGTTTGATGGGACCTGGGGAACAAGGCTTACGCCTTCCTCTCTCGCATACCGGGTGTTCTGGATTACGCAATGCGTTCGAGTACGTTTGCAAATAATCCATTAAAATGCTAGGGGTTGTCCAACCTGACACTAATAGTAATGCTTGATGCTTCAAGACATATTGCCTTGTCTGCATTATTGCTGAACTGCAGATTCGGCCCCAGTGGGCCAAAAAATTGAGGATGTCCTAGAGACGTCTTTGGGACATCCAAAGGACGTCTTTTATAACAAATGTTTTGGACATACTAAGGATGCCCTTCAAAGTCTAATGTCAGTAAGAAAGATGTCCCGAGATCGTCCATGTCTTGAAGACGTCCTTAGGTCATCTTTAGGATATTAAACATCTTAGAGACGTTCATTGGGCTGATATAGGACGTCCTGCAAACGGCCCAATGACAGTTTTAGGATATTCGTGGTTTTGTGCCCACTGGGTATCTGATGACTTTGCAAAATGATAACTCAATTGTCCCAATCGAATTCGTATAGAGAGTGCTAAGATTTCCTTGAGATTGCAGGGAGTGTCGAGATCAGACTCGGCTTTACTCGGCGGCGTTCGGATAGAGTCGGCTGTCAGTTAGCCTCACCGAGGCAGTGTGTGCATCGCGAATTTGTGAATGCTTCGTGGTCTGAATGCTCCACGCTTGGCGAAATATTTCCCAGATTTCTGAGAGGCCCAAGAGTTCCTCAAAGAATTCTCCTAATATTTCGAACGCGGCAATCTAAGATTTCACAATGAGCAGCCGCTCGGTAGGAAATTTAGCCATACGATTCGTTTTTAAACTCTTAGAAAGCTTAGGAATCATCCATAAACTAAGTTACCAAATTTGAGTGATTTTTGACCTCCTCCAACCCTCTTTTAAAACCATTGATTTATTTATAAACTCCCCCCCTCCCCCTAACCCAATTTTAGGCCTATACTAATTTTTCTTTTGTTTTTAATGCGAGTCAAGAATTATAAACTTCGGTGATAAATTAGCAACTAACAATGGAAATTTCATTATGATAGTAATTGTTGAAACATGCTTACTTAAATTTGTTTTGTCAGTTAATTCAGGAATGTTTAAACTATGAAAATTACATTGTTAACCAAAAATGGAGTAGTTAAACTTTTCGTTTAAAAGAGTTTGAATGGTGAAAAAACGAACTTTCTAGCAAAAAATTGATTTTTTTAGTAAATTATTGAACTTTAAAAACAAAATGACGAATTTTCTATACAAAGCAGTTGAGTTTTTAACTAAACTAGAATAAATTTCAACAACAAAAATTTTTAACAAAAGAGTGCAATATTCAACCTGAGTTAAATTTTTGACTATAACTTTAAATCGTCAACCAAAAATGCATTTTTAAGAAAGTAATTCAACTTAAAAACCTATTTATTAAATTTTTAATCAAAAAATGAATTTTTATAGAAAAGAGGAACTTTGTAGCAAAAAAAAAAAATTTTTGGCGAAATTCAAGAATTCTTAAAAAAAAGTCGTATTTTAAAATTTAAAAAAAATGAATTTTTCGTCAAACAGATTAATTTCTCAACGAAAAAAAATTTTAATGTAATAAAATTTAAGAATTCTAAACCAAAAACTTGAATTTTAAACTCAAACAGCTAAATTTTAAAACAAAACGATTAATTTACCTACCAAAAATATATATTGTTAATGGAATTCACGAATTATCAATCAAAAAGTTGAAGTTTGAAAAAATTTTTTTTGCAATTTTTAAAAAAGTAGTTCAATTATAAAACCTAGTTTTGAAATTTTTATACAAAACGATTAATTTTCTACCGAAAAAAACGAATTTTTAACCAAATTTTTAAATTCCCAACCAAAAAGTTGAGGTTCCAAAAGATTAATTTGTAAGATAAAAGATTAATTTGCCAACAAAAAACAAGAAATTTCAATAAAATTCAAGATTTCTTAATCAAAAAATTAAATTGTCAACTAAAAACATGAATTTTTAAACGCAAACATTAATTCACTATCGAAAAAGACGAATTTGCAATAAAATTAAAAAATTCTGAATCAAAGTTGAATTTTCAACAAAGAAGTTCAATTTCCAATCAAAGGGATGAATTTTTAATTAAAATTTTGAATCATCTACCAAAAAGAATTCATTTTTAAGAAATTATTATAACTGAAAAAGCTATTTATTGAATGTGTAATCAAAAGGATGAATTTTTACAGAATAAGATTAATTTTCACCGAAAAAAAAAAAATTTTGATGAAAGTCATGAATTGCTAAACAAAAAGTTGAGCTATAAAATAAAAAAGATTAATTTACAACCAAAAAAGACCAATTTTCAATAAAGTTCAAGAATAATCGATCAAAAAGTTCAAGTTTTAAGAATGAAAGAAAAATATTTTATTTTTTTATTTAAACGAATGTAGTTTACCTTTCAAACCTACTTGTTAAATTTTTAATCAAAAAGATTAATTTTCTTCCGGAAAAAAACGATTTTTTTTTTAATGTCAAGAATTCTCAAACAAAAAGTTGAATTTTTAAATAAAAAAGATGAATTAAAAAAATATATTAATTTACCAGCAAAAACCACAAATTTTCAATAACATTAAAGAATTATCAACCAAAAAGTTCAAGTTTTAAGAAAGAAAGACATTTTTTTGAATTTTTAAGAAAGTAGTTAAACTTTCAAACATTTAAGCTGAATTTTTAAACAAAAATATTACATTACTACCAAAAAAGACGGATCTGTAATAAAATTCCAGAATTATAAACAAAAAGTAGCATTTTCAACTAACAAAGAAGAATTAAAAAATATATATTAATTTTATACCAAAAAGATTAAGTTTCAATAAAGAAAGAAAAATAATATATATTTTTTTATTTATCAAAAAATGAGTTTAACTTTCAAACCTACCAATTTTCAGCTAAAAAAGATGAATTTTCAACGGAATAGTTACAATTTTCACCAAAAGAGTTCAATTTTTAAATCAAATAACACATCTTGAAAGAAATTGTTAACAAAGTTGTTAAACTTAAAACGGGATATTTAAATCAAATTTTCCAGAAAAATTAAATAATTACATTTTCAATGCAAAATACCAATAATCAATAAAAAAGAAGTTTTCAGCAGATTATTTTAATTTGAGCGAAAAACAATTTTTTTAACTAAAATGATGAATCTTTAAAAAAAACTGGTTAACAAAGTAGTTCAACCTAAAATGGAATAGTTAGATTTCTGATAAAGAAAATGAATTTCCAACATAAGAGATAAATTTTCAATTAAAATTGTAAATTCTCAACTGAAAAATTTCGTTTTTTTCAAAGCAAATTATAATTAACAAAGTGGTTAAACTTTCAACCAATTAGTTTAATTTCGAACCATAAAAGATCAATTTTCAACAAAAAACTGATACAGTTACATTTTCATTCAAAAAGATTAATTTCAAAAAAGAAGGAATTTTCAGCAAAATAGTTAAATTTTTAAGAAAAGAGATGAATTTTCAACTAAAATGATGCATCTTCAATCAAATAACTTCTTAACGATTTATTTTCATTTCAAAACAAATAATCGTATTGTTAACCAAAAAAGGCGAATTTTTAAATAAAAATGAAAAAGTTACATTTTCAATAAAAAATATTAATAAAAAAAAAGGAATTTTCAACAGAGTAGTTACATTTTTAAGAAAAACGATGAATTTTCAACTAAAATGATGAATCTTCAATAAAATTATTTTAACCATTGTATTTTTAACCAAAAAAGGTGGATTTTTAACTAAAAGTGAAGTTGTTGCACTTTTAACGATTGTCGATTGTACGATTGTTAATTCAATATGTGAAACTGCTTTGCTTTCCTAATTAAAAATTAGTAACTAACAAGGGAACCTTTACGTATGCTTTTTTTTTAATTGATAATTTCCTCAATGAAAGGTCTGTACCAAAGGTTTTCTGAGAAAAATCTAGAAGGCGCAATTTTGACAGAACTTTTTCTTTCTATAATTGAAAAAGTATTTATTAAAAATTTTAAATAAAGAATTTTAATAAAATGCACAGTTGTCCAAACGAGTGTATAATAAAAATTCGATACACAGAGTTTTTATAGAAAAAAAGGAATGAATAATTATCAAATGGCATAATTATATTAAATCTTTTTCAAAAGTGGAATAAACAAGCATTTTGATAAATGAAAAAAAAAATTTTTCATGTACGGATGGCGGGAATCGAACACTAAACTTTGCGGCTATTAGCCCAGCTGATAGCGTCTTCATTAAGGAGAGTTTTAATTTAAACAAAAAATAGCGGAACTGAATGATTAATTTCTCTAGTAATCACCCCACATGTGAAGTTTTCGAAAGTCATCCTGCATATTTCTACCCACACAAACACACAAAGGGGCTAATAAATGGGAAGATTCGTACGTAAATTTACCCTAACCATATCCACTGAGCAAAATTTCCACCCGAGTCGCGGCCGGTGAAGATATTGCCCTACATATTGCTTTTTCGAAGCCCTCGGGTTTCGCTTGTTGCATTCTGGATTCCACAGCCGGTGCTTTTCGTATCTGCGAGGGGAAACCGGACCCCAAATACCAAAGTTGTACGTCAATCAGAACGTAATTCCGGAAGATTAAACTGCTCTGTTATTCGAAGAACTCGATACTCCCCTTCGTTGTAGAGAGACAATATTTCCAGATAATCCGCAACAACATTTTTCGTAAATTCTCAATCTTTCAAATTAGATACGGTCTCAAAAAGGGAAATTTCAGAATTACAGTTCTGCAGTCATCACAGTACCTATTGCCGTCAAAAAAAGGTGAATAGGTGACATTTTTTTCTAAAATAGGTAACAAATAGGTGATAAACAAATGTAAATTATGTGATTTGTTGTAAGCTGAGAGATGCCCAGAAGTTTTTTCAAAAACAAGAATAGAAACTATTTTTTTGCAAAACCATTTAATTGTTTACATCATAGTTAAATCCGTTAAAAAATCGTTGATTTTTCAAACAAAAAAGATGAATAGTCTGCATTTTTAAACCATAAAAATGAACTTTTATGGTTTAAAAATGCAGTCTATTAAAAAATTTGGTATAAAATTCAACTATGGTATCAAATTCAACAACGATAAAAACGAATTTTCTGCAAAAAAGTTGAATTTTATACCAAATTTTTTAATTTTCAACAAATAGTTTAATCCTCAACCAAAATAGATAAATCTTTAACTATGAAGTTGCATTTTTAACCAGAACGAGATGAAATTTCTACCAAAAAGTGAATTTTCTACCAAGAAAAAATGTTCAGTGAAGAATGAAAAAGAATGTTAAGCAAATTGTTAAATTTTCAACAAAAAAGATTAATGTTTATCAAAAAATTTTATAGTTGATATTTTCACTACAAAACTTGAATAAAAAATAAAAAACAGTTAGATTTGACCGAACAGTATATATTTTTAACATGACTGGATTTTGAAAAAAAGGAGATGGTTTTCGACCAAAAAAGACGAATTTTCAACAAAAAAAACATAATTTTTTAACCAAAATTTGAATTTTCAACCAAAAATGGAGTAGATAAACTTTCATTGAGAATGAATTTTCAATCAAAACAAAAACGAATTTTCTACAAAACATCTTAATTTTATACCAATTTGTTGATTTTTCAAGACAAAAAGCCTAATTCTCTATCAATCAATTTAATTTTAAAAACAAGAGCATGAAATAACAACAAAAAGTTAATTTATAATCAATCAGTTGACTTTTCATGCAAAATATTTGAAATTGTAGTTTAAAAAAACTTGTTCACATCAAAACCAATTTTTAATTTAAATCCTTAGCCAAAAAAAACGAACTTTCAACTAAAATTATGAATGTTTAACGAGAAAAAAATGAAATTAAAAAATATATTGTTCAACTTTTAACCAAGGAGTGAAATTTTTAATGAATAATTTTTTTGGTTTAAAATTCGACTTTTTCGTTACAAATTCTACTATTTAGTTGTTGAAACGTAATCGTTTTTGGTCAAAATATTTGCTTTTGAAAAAATTCATATTTTTTTATGGAAAATTTATCTTTTGGTAGAAAATTCTTTTTTTTTAGTTGTTGAAAATTCACCTTTTATATTTGAGACTTAATAATTTTTGTTGAGAAGTGTACTATTATATTTTTGGTGTTTAATTCAAAATTCGACAAATTGGTTGACAGCTTATTTATTTTATTAAAAATTGAACTAGGTTCTTAAAAAAAATTGTTTTTTGTTACAATTAACCTCTTGAGTCGAAAAATTTATTTTGATTGAACGTCAGTTCTTTTTATCAAAAATAAAACAAAAACAACATTATATTTGTTTTTCAGAATTAATCTGAATTTAACTATTTTGTTAAAAAGTTATATTCTTTTGTCTAAAATTCATCCTTTTGGGTCTTTTTGGGTGAAAAATTCAAATATTTGCTAAAAAAAATAAAATCATCTTTTGACGAAAATCCATTTCTTGGTTAAAAAGTCGACTGTTTGGTTGAAAATTTAACAATTTTGTTTGAAAGTCATCTTCTTTGGTTAGAAATTAATCCTTTTTGGATTAAAAGCTAATTATTTTTTGTTGAAAAAAATTATATTTTAATTTTATAATTAATCTAAATTCAACTATTTTCTTAAAAAGTAATCGTTTTTTATCAATGTTTCAACTGATTTATTACACACTTGTATTTTTGGATTGAAAATCAATCCATTTGGTGTAAAAATCTTCATTTGTTAGAAATATCGTATTTTTTAGTTGAAAATTCGTTTTCCTTGCTTCAAAATTAAGCTGGCTTGTAAAATATTCATCTTTTTAAATTAAAAATTTAAGATTATCTTTGAAAATGCAACTCTTCCTGCTTGAAGTTTAATCTTTTTTGTTTGAAAATTCGACCATTTGGTTCAAGATTCGTCGATTGGAAAGGTGTAATAAAAACTGTATTTTGTGTGCAAGTTGAAATTTTAAATAAAATTGTACTTTTTCAACTAAAAAAGGGTGTCAAAAGATGAGAAATCCCAAAATAGGAGAAAAAGGTGATAAAATCCTAAAATAGGTTAAAAAATTAAAATCATTTTTATTCTACGTTTTTTTTTAAATTTTCACTTTCATTTATATAAACTTTATTTGTTAGTAACGTTTTATACTAATTTAAAAAAAATTAAAACGCATTCACGTATAAATCTAGAAATTAAATAAATAATGAATTAATGTCACCTAATTTGAATAAACTAAATTTTATTCTTCAATTAAATTAATATTTTATAGGAATTATTCAGCTCATAATTAATTAATTATTTCATCATATGAAAAGCATTAAGCAATCATTTTCATTGATTGATTTCAAATCGTAGATTTCAAATTATTTATGTCTTACGGTCCAATCGTAAATCGAAAAAATAAATATGAGTCAAAAAAACATGTTCTTCGAAACTACAGATATTTATTTAATAGCAAAAACTCCTTTCAAAACTTCCTGACGTTTCAGTACACATGCGTACCTTTTTCAAAGGTTCTTAAACCTAAATAATTATATTAAAAATTAGTAATTTTAGTACGAACAAATATGATGGATAATTACGTAGATTCGAATACATTGTTACCTGAGTTGATGATTGTTTAAATAGTCAAACAGATCAATTTTCAGTAAAAAAAAAAGGAACATTTCAGTCAATAGTTTTAAGAAAATTAATTAAAAATTTAGTCATTTTTTGAAGTCTCAAACAATTTTTTCGAGACTTCAATCGATTACAACTACATTTTTTAAAATTATACGAGAAAACAAAATTGGCGTAGGTTAGGACGGACGAACAGAAATTGACAGTTTTAGAAATACATGAAGAATACGTAATGAACGATGATGTAATAGGCAAGTTTTCATTGAAAACCACTGATGTGGAAGCGCGTAATTGAGTTTAAATTTGAAATATGAAATTATAAAAATTTTTTTAATTTTTAAAAAATGTGTATATGTACACATCCACACATATGCATATATAAATTTTCAATGGAATCCACGTCCTTTCTTCTTGACTAATAATTATCTAATGTATTAGTGTTTTTAAAATAAACATTAATATTAAATTTTTTAAGTGAATTTCTTAATCTTTCTGATAGGCCCTGAATGTAAGGCAAAGTAACATTTAAATTAAATCTATTGTAAGTATCCCTCCAATTTCTTTTTTTGTTAATTTTTTTACTGTTATTGTAAATCTCATGAATTCGTTCTTTAATGATGTCATTTACAAACTCAAGAGGATAGTTATTCACACAAAAGAGATTGTGAAGTTGGGAATTTTAACACAGGTTTGTTACAACATTCTTGGAATTTCAATCATTACTTTGATTTTGATTTTAAACGTATTAAAATATTAGCTACAGAAAAAAATACGTATCAACGACGTATTATTGAGTCTATTTTTATAAACAAATATCGTAAAATTTCTGTTAATTTACAGACTGAAATTCTAAATATCAATAAAATTTACCAGAGTATTATAAAATAATGTTTTTAATATTAATCATCTCTGTATGTATATATGTATGTATGCTATATGTGTGTATATATATATATATGCATACGTGTGGATGTGTACATATACACTTTTTTTTTTAATTTTTAAAAAATTTTTTAAATTTCTTATTTCAAATTTAAACTCAATTACGCGCTTCCACATCAGAGGTTTTCAATGGAAACTTGCCTATTACATCATCGTTCATTACGTATTCTTCATGTATTTCTAAAACTGTCAATTTCTGTTCGTCCGTCCTAACCTACGCCAATTTTGTTTTCTCGTACAATTTAAAAAAATGTAGTTGTAATCGATTGAAGTCTCGAAAAAATTGTTTGAGACTTCAAAAAATGACTAAATTTTAATTAATTTTCTTAAAACTATTGACATTGAAATGTTCCTTTTTTTTTACTGAAAATTGATCTGTTTGACTATTTAAACTATCATCAACTCAGTTAACAATGTATTCAAATCTACGTAATTATCCATCATATTTGTTCTTACTAAAATTACTAATTTTTAATATAATTATTTAGGTTTAAGCACCTTTGAAAAAGGTACGCATGTGTACTGAAACGTCAGAAAGTTTTGAAAGGAGATTTTTGCTATTAAATAAATATCTGAGTTTCGAAGAACAGGTTTTTTTGACTCATATTTATTTTTTCGATTTACGATTGGACCGTAAGACATAAATAATTTGAAATCTACGATTTGAAATCAATAAATATCAACGGTCGAAGAAAGGATTGATTTGTTTCATCAAGTCATTTTACCATTTTCATTGAAGCATTCTATTAATTTTTTCGTTATTTTTTCTTAAAATTAACAAGAGCATTTCTATATGTTTAATTTATTAATAACCTTGATAACTGACTTCGAAAAAATTGAAATTATTTACTTATAATTTTGAAAATTGAATTTACATACTTATTTCACTTTACAAGCATCAGAAAGACCATATAATTGTAATAGAAATATTGTGAAGAGAAAATGAACTTTTATTGTAAAAGTAATAACTAATATTGAATTAAATAATCTGAAAGTATGGTTATGAAAATGTGTAATATATAATTTAGGGCAATCATTTGCGGTAATGTTACCATAAATTACCAAGAATTTCATAAAATTCCCGAAATATCTCAAAACGTTTAAAATGAAATTTTTTGTATTTTACGGTAAGTTACCAGATTTACCTATCAAATTACCATAAATAACCCAAAATTTCGATCAATTTTCGGAAATTTATAAACAATTTTAAGTTGAGTTTTGGGCAATATATGGTAAGTTACGATAAATTACCTGTTATATTGCCATAAACTACCCCAAAATTCATTAAATATCAGAAAAATTTATAATAATGTTTAAAATATAATTTAAGGTAACTTATCGTAACTTACTACAAATTACCTGTAAAATTACCAAACATGACCGAAAATTTTCATAAATTTGCGCAAATTTATAGACATTTTTAAGTTAAATTTTGGGCAATATATGGTTAGTCACCAGATTTGCCTATAAAATTATTATAAATAACCCAAAATTTCCATAAATTTCCGGAAAGTTATAGACATTTTTTAATTGAATTTCGGGTAATATATGTTAAGTTACCATAAATTACCAAATAATTTAAAAAATTTTAGGAAACATGTCAAAATGTTTAAAATTAAATTTTTGGTAATTCATGGTAAGTCATCCGATTTACTTATAAAATTACCATAAATGACAGATAATTTCCATAAATTTTCGGTAATCTATAGACATTTTTAAGTTGAATTTTTGTCAACTTATTGAAAGTTACCATCAATTACCTGTACTATTACCATAAATTACCTAAAAATTTCATAAGTTTCAGGAAATTTATGAAAATGTTAAAAATATAATTTTGTGTAATTTATTATAATTTACCATATATACCTTAAAATTACCATAAATGACCGAAAATTGCGATTAATTTCCGGAATTTTATAGACATTTTCAAGTTGAATTTTGGGCAATATGTAGTAAGCTACCATAAATTACCTCTGATATTACCATAAATTACCCAACAATTTCATAAATTTCAGTACATTTATAAAAAATTTTTAAATATATTTTTGGTAAATTTATGGTAATTTATCATATTTATCTTAAAATTACCATAAATGAAGAAAAATTTTCCAAAATCTATGACAAATTTTTTATTGCATTTTGTGCAATTTATCTTAAGTTACCATAAGTTACATCTAATATTACCATAAATTACCAAAAAATATAATACATTTTTCATAATTTAAAAAATCGAAGTTTTGCCAATTTATGATAAGTTACCATCAATTACCTTTAAAATTACCATATATCATGCTTCCTTTATGCAGAATCTAATATTTTCAAATATCATAACCATAACTCTCTTTTATAGGGTCCCAAAAATACATCCTGATAATTAGATGTTCACATAAATTGATTAAACGATTTATTATTGATTTTAGCAATTTTCTCATAGAATGGAATGAGGAAGACGCAGTTTTTTCAAAAAAATGTTACTTGTCCAATTTTCAATTAAAGGGAAGTGATAGTTTATTAATGTTAACAAGAGTGATTGTTCAAACAATTTATTATTATTTTTATTAATATTCTCTTCGAAAAATGCTACAAAATTGCAGTTTAAAGAATTTACTTTAGATCTAATTTTGAATTAAGATAAGTTAAGTAATTAATTAGTCAATAAAAACAATTTTTAATAATTTATTATTATGGTTAATTATTACTGATAATAATAAATTATTTAAACAATTAATCATTTTGACTCTAATTAATTACCTAACTTATCTTAATTGAAAAATGGACCAAAAGTAAATTTCGTTTAAACTGAAATTTTGTAGCATTTTTCTAAGAGAAAATTATTAACAATAATAATAAATGATTTAAATAATTACTTTGGTAGCATTGATGAACTATAATGTTTCTTTAATTGAAAATTAGACAACAAGTGGAAAATATTTAAAAAACCGCATCTTTCTAACTCCATTCTATGAGAAAATGGCTAAAAATAATAATAAATTGTTTTAAAAAATTATGTGAACATCTAATTTTTAATATGAAATAATCTTTTATGCGCCAGAAACAATTTGCATTCAAAAAAAACTGCAAAAAAGTTCAAATTAGCGCCAAAAACTCGCAAATCTCATTTTTTTCACTTATGGGTGTTTTTTGGTACCCTATAAAACAGACTTATGGTATTGATTTAAAAACTGATGCATTTTCTTATGAGAAATACGTGTCCCCATACAAATTCGAAGAAAAAAAAAATTTTGGACCACTCTAACCTACACTGATTGATGGTAAAAATCTCTGATGATAATACAGATTCCTGTAAATAATGATGATAATAAAAACTGAGAATCGTTTTCAGTACTAGAATAGATATTTGAAACTGTCTTTGAAAAAGATGATTAGGTTTGATTTTCGTTTGAATCGAAGCAAAAACCGCATATCCGGTATCGGCGCGATTCTTCAGAGGCTGGGGAGGAAGGACCGATGTCCATGCATGGGGCAGGCAGAGGGTGGGTTCACCGAGGCGTCATAAATCCCTTCCACCCCCCCCCCCCCCCCCCCCCCCCCCAAGATATCGACTAGCGGTATCCGAACAGTATCCGAGCGGTATTCGAGCCGAGCCGTTTGTCGCACTGTTATTCGCAATTATCTTGGTCGGCGGATCGAGGCACGCGTCCGGTGGGGCGAGCCGTACTCGTACCAGGCAGAATGGGGGCGAATCTAGACGGTCTTTTTTTCCAGATCTCGCGGGGCTGGTGCGCTTCGCAGGGTCGAGGGTCGATGGTCCGGAGCGCCCGCATTTTGCGCGTCACACGCGTCGCTGCGCGACTAGATTGTTTGCAGAGGCTCTCAAACTCCGTCACAGATATTTACCTCTATGCTTCTAGCGATTTATAGTTCTTATAAACAAAAACGGTTCAGACTCGACTTAGAAGGCTGGCGTACCTGAGATATTTAAACTGGACATTGTAAACAGAAATAGTAAATTTTATTTAATTTTATTTAATTTTCATTTGTTAAACTATAGCTGAAAGTCTCACAAAAATGAATATTATAAAATTAATCAGATAAATTCAAGATATTACTATAAATATTCCCACAAAACTGAAACAACTATATAGCGAGCCAAAAATATCGTCCGGGTATTGTACACCCAGTGTCAGCTGTGAAGGTTAAAGCTGTTGTTCCTTTTCACTCCACTTTAGAAATTTCCCATAGAGTTAATTACTCTTAAATTCAAAGATTATAAAAAATTTTAATAATAATAAAAATGTTTTGTCTTTTCCGGTTGTCAATTCAAGTATAGTTACAGGTTTACTTCTTTTTTGAAACTTATACTTTGATGTTAAGAAGTCAGACTGAATTGTTTTTGATAAGAATTTCAACTAATTTGTTTTTAATTTGTTCGTTTAATTAAAAAATTTATCTTGCTTCGTCGAAATTGAATTTTTTTGTTGTTAAAAATTCAACTTTATTTGTGTAGTATTCGTCTTTTTAGTTCGAAAATTCATTTCTTTTAGTAGAAAGTTTATATTCGCACTCTTTTCATTTTTGATTGAAAACAAATATTTTTATTACAAAATTCAAACTTTTTTTATTTTTATACATATATATTTTTTAATGAAAGAAAATAACATGGTTCAGCGCTTTAAAAATTTTTTTTCCAATAAATATTAATTATTTTAGTTGTAAATCTATCTTTTTCAATGGAAATTTATTTATTTTCTATAAATTAGTTTTTTTACGAGAAATTTATGTATTTTGACCTTTTTTCGCCTCTTTGCTTAATTGCGACTTGAATTAATAAAACTTAATGGGAAAATCCAGCTATTTTTTGTTAAGATTTCATTCTTTTCGATTGGAAATTCGACTATTTTGATGGAATTTTAATTACTTTGTTGAAAATCCATTTTTTTTTTTGACAATTCAACTGTGTAGTTGTACATTCACCTTTTTAGAAAGAAAATTGATTCTTTTGGATAAAATTCATTAGGAATTCAACTATATTATGAAAAATTCGTCTTTTTGATAAATAATCTACCTTTTCGAAAAATTTGACTTTTTGCTTGAAAATTTTACTGTTTGGTTAAACTTAAGCTATTTTAGTTGAAAATTCATCTTTTTCTTAAATCATATTTTTTGTTAGAAATTAAGCTTTTCAGGTTAGTAATTAAGCTTTCTTTGAATAACATTGTCATTTTGTTTGAAAATTTAAACATTTAATTCAAAATTCATCTATTTTTTGTTTTTGAAAATTTATTGCTTTTGATTGAACACCTGTCTATTTGGTTACAAATGAAAGTATTGGATTGAAAAGAATTTTATTAATAACTATTTGGTTAAAAATTTTTTTATTTAGTTTTTTCATTAGAACTTTAATTATTTGGTTGTAAATAAAATTGCTTCTTCAAAAAATAATTTTTTTATTGAAAATTCAACTATTTGGTTGAGAAAAAATCTTTTTTGGTTAAACATAATTTGTATAAAAATACAACTATTTTGTCGAAAATCCTTTTCTTTTAATTAAAAGTTTAACTATTCAGTTGCTAATTATTTTTTTGTGATTTAACCATTCGGTTGAAAATTCATCTTTCATGGTTGGACATTATCTTTTTGGTACAAAATTCAACTTTTCAGGATTTCAATTACTTTTTTTTACATTCTCATCATAGAAGGTATTTGTTTTGTGTAAAATTTGACCCCCCCCCCCCGTTTTTGTCAAAAGTCCACGTTTTGAGACCCACTGAATCCGAAAAACAGGCTTTTACGAATGTGTCTGTCTGTATGTCTGTATGTCTGTCTGTCTGTCTGTCTGTCTGTCTGTCTGTCTGTCTGTGAACACGATAACTTTTGAAAAAATTAATCTATCGGATTTCCCTTTGGTGAACTCGCTTAGTGTCCTAAACTGAAGGTCAAGTTCTTTAGCCAGCCACTTTGAATAAAAATTCAAAAAGTGGGCACATTTTGAATATTTTTGAGACCACTTTTTTAAAAATTCAAAATTTCTCTATACGGTTATTTATAGTATTCAAAAAATTTCACAATTTATCCGAATTACTTTTTTCGCAAAATCAAAAATTACTAGAATTATCGTATTTTCAAAATCCAAAAAAGCAAACTAAAATGAACAATTTAAGCCAAACAACGCATGATACAAAAAAAGTCTAGAGAAGAAAAACGTTGCTTTTTGAAAGCCCTACAAGATTGTGATATGCATATTTTGAATTTTAATGATATACATTTATTGAAATGATACATGTTTCAGAGCAGCTTAGAATACAATTTAAAGCGAAATAAGAAACAAATACAAAAATAATCATGATAAATACAATTTGCTTCTTATTTTGCAATATTTTAATAAGTAATCCCAGACAGTGTTTCATAAAAAATGTATTATAATTGATATAAAAGTGTTGTGTATAATGTAGAAAAGTTGACATGCTGGACAAAATCGAGTGGGATGCACGACATACGTGATAAGAATGTGTTCGTTAAAGCCAAAAGAGCTTTAACAAAAGAGAGTTCAAAATCACAAAATTACAGTTGTCGGTCCGTTCACATATGATCTGGAAAGGTGTGTGTCCAAATGCAGAAGAAATGCAAAGACCAAGCGCCTTTTTATTCAAGAATTCAACTATTTAGTTAAAAACTTCAATATGTATGTTGTTAAAAATTCGCTTTTTTATTAAAAGCTTAACTATTTGATTGTAAATGCCATAACTACTTTGGTAAAAAATAATTTTTTTATTGAAAATTCAACTCTTTTGTTGGAAAAACATCTTTTCTGGTTAAAAATAATCTATTTGTTAAAAATTTAACTTTGCAGGCTGACGATTCGACTATTTTTTTTAAAGATTTCTTTTTGCTTGAAAATTTAACTGTTTGTATAAAAATACAACTATTTTGTTGCCAATTCGTTTCTTTTAATTGAAAAGTTAAGTATTTGGTTGTAAATGGTACTTTACGGTTGAAAAACAATGTTTTTTTTAATTCAACCCTTTGGTGGAAAAAAAACATCTTTCTTGCTCATTCAAAACTTACTTGTACATATATTTCAATTTTTCCTGGAATTAGTTTAAAAGGTGAACTGAAACAATAAATGAAATTTTGAGTTTCAAGTAAAATATCAAATTAGAATCATTTATATATTTTATTAAAATAGTTCTTTGGTGCTTTTGTATCTTGTGCACTGATTAATTTGTTATTAGTTAATTATTAAATCCAAGTATCGGAAAGGAAAGTGAAAATTTAGAAGAAAAAAAATATGTGAAATAAACATTGTTTAAAAATTATTATCAGCTGATTAATTTTGTTTACAATATTAAAATTCATAAAGATTAAATTTAAGTATCGTCTTACTAAGAAAATAAACTTTTTCAGGCGGTGTTATTTAATATGGGATATAATTTGTATAATAAAAGATTATCTATATTTAACATTTCCCTATTCCAATTTCATAATTTAAAAAATGTTTTCTATGTTTTTATATAATTATCTGCACTTATGTATTTTTGTAATTTTGTATCTATTATGCTATGAAATTAAAAATATATTGGCTATTATTTCTATAATAAATGATTTTTACGCTTATTACTCATTAATTAATTTAAAATATAATAGATTCTGCTTAACCCTATAATTTTAAGAATTAAATAAAAACTTCTGATTAATTAAAGTTGAACAAAGAAAAGTTCAAATTTAAAAAATATTGACAGTGAAAATTATTTAAATGTTTCAAAAGAAATAATTTTTTAAAGCATTAAATTATTTATATTTTGAATTAAAATAAGTGATTGGGGCTTGTTATTTTGTGAACTATTTAGTTAATTTTTAGCTGATTAATTTTGGCAACAATATTGAATTAAATAAAGATTCAATTTAAGATGTTTTAAATTAATTAACATAAATTGATTATTTACTTTCAGGTTATGTAATTCAATATTATTTATTACTTTTAAAACAAAAGTTTATTTCCTTTTTATAATACCTCTATTACAATTATATAATTTTTCTGATGTTTGTGAAGTGAAATGAGTATCTAAATTCAATGTTCAAAATCAAAAGTGAATACTTTCAATTTTTTCTAAATTAGTTTGAAAGGTTATTAATAAATTAAACATATAAACATATACTTAAAGAAAATATAATATAAAAATTATTATTATGATTCAATGAAAATGGTTTTTTGATGCTTTTAATTTTTTGAACTGATTCCCTGTTATTTGATTCTATTAAAACTTACGATTTCTGAAATTAGTTTAAAATGTTATTGAAATCAAATTTTCAGAAATTAGAGCTCAAACTTGAAAAAAAGATTAAGTAAAAATTATTTAAATGCTTTGGGACGACTGAAAAATCCCGAAAAATAAAATTTCCTAAACTAAAATTTCCTAAATAGAAAAGTCCCGAATAATAAAATTGCAGAAAAGTAAAAATAAGAAATTGAAAAATTCCCGAATAATAAAATAGCCGCAAAATAAAAATATCGATTTTCAAAATTCTCGAATAATAAAAATTCTGAATTGAAAAACTCCCAAAATTGAAAATTCCAGAATAATAACATACCCGACAGAAAATTGTCGAATTATGAAATATCCTAATTGTAAAATTTGAGAAATCAAGCAATTACAATTTTTTATAAATATATTTTATTAATTACAAATACAGTTATGAAATATTATTTTTTCATTTATAATTTTCTGATGGGTATTTTATTTTTCGAGAGTTTTCCAATTCGGTAATATTATTAACTGCCAGGAATTTTATTATTCAGAAATTTTCTAATTCGTTAACATTACAAACTGTCCTGAATTTTATTATTCGGGAATTAGCAATTTCATGAATTTTATAATTCGGCAATTTTATTATTCGAGAATTTTATTATTCAGGAATTTTCGAATTCGGTACTTTTATTTTTCGGCAATTTTATTATGTGGAAATTTTCTAATTCGGGAATTTTAGATTGTCGGTAATTTTATTTTTCGGGATTTTTCAGTCGTCTCAAGGCTTTAGCAAAAATTATAATTGAATACTCTTCATATGGTAAACTAATTATTTAGTTATGAGCTGAATAATTTTGTCAAAATAGTAAATTAAATTAAGATTAAAATTTAGTTTCTAAAAATTAGGTGACATTAATTCGTTATTTATTCGAAGGTTCTATAATTTAATATTAGATATCATTTTTTGATAATAAAAGTTTATTTATTTTAAAACATCCCTATTTGCATAATTTTTAAAATGATTCTGATGTTGTGGAATGAGTTTCTGCATTCATTTTCTAGATTTATCTGTTAATGTGTTTTAATTTTTTTCTAAAATTAGTATAAAATGTTACTAATAAATCAAATTTTTAAAAATAAAAGTGATTTTTTTAAAAGTAGAATAAAAATGATTGCAATGTCTAAATTAAAATGATGGATTATTGCTTTTTACGTTATAACTTCATTAAGTAATTTTTATCTGATTTTTTACAATATTAAGTTACATAAAAATTAAATTGCAATTTCTTTTAATAAAGTAAGATAAATTTATTATGTAAAATATCGAATAAAAATTATTTGAATGATTCACTGAAAATAATTCTTTAATATTTTTTATGTTATAAACTAATCAATTACATTAATTAATTATCAGCTGAATAATTTTGTTCACAATGTTAAAAGTACATACAGATTGAACTTAAAATTTGTTCAATTGAGTAACATAACTTTGTATGATAAAAGTTTATATTTATTTATGAAATACCTTCATTTCAATTATGTAATTTTCGGTAAAAATGTTATTAATCTTTCTAATTTTTATAAAAATATAAAGTAGAAACTATTTTAATGTATCAATGAAAATAATTGTTCATTGATTCTTATGTTGTAAACTGATTAATTAATTACCAAATGATTCATTTTTTTCACAATATCAAACTTCGAATTTTAATTTAACAAAACTTTGTGCGGTAAAAAATCTCAATAAATAAATCAATATTCGTAAATTGGGTAAATAATAAAAATGAATACACAAGTAAGCGCGCAGGCGCGCGCAAACGGTAGTCTGGTATTATTAACTCCAGTTATTAGTCCAATATGTGTATTTGCGATAAAGATGAAAATAATAGCCAGTGTAGATCTTCCTCAGAATTGATGATTTCCTATTCAGAAAACATGATTTTTAACTTGATCCCATAAAATCCTACTCATAAAATATCTGTACCGTCTTGTTTCTTGCCTTACGGATTGTATGATTGATTAGGAGGTACTAACGTTGAGCCTGCGTTACACACTTCTCTTCATACAAATCCTAAGCCCCTAATTTATCACTAACGGGGGTTTGGATCTGTTCAGAACAGGTCTTTCTGTTCGAGTTTTCCTTCTTTATCTTAATCTTTATCTCTATAAATACTTTATTTTCATAAAAGAATCTAATTTTCAATTTTAGGCGCATTTTAAAAATTAATTTGATCAGATATCTTTCGAAAAATTAGCAAAGATGTTTTTAACCAAAAAATAAAAATTTTATTTAGTCGATCATTTTACTGATTTCAGAATCTAGTGTTCTAATGTCTTAATTACACACCCCGTGTGGAAATGGGATCGATTTTGGATAAAAATACACTACAAATACCAAAGAAATTATTTTTTGTGCGAAGAAAAGATTTTTCGCTATATTAAATGGATTTTCTCTGTTTGGGATTTTGTAGATTTTAAAATTACCCGCGCTTTTTTGTGCTCTCTTGTGAGCCAATCAGAGCGTGGCATAAAACGAAATCAGCGCCCTCGGTCGTTCGCGTTGCTCAGAGCTGCTTTCGTTCTTTTGGAGGACGCGTCAATCGCGCAAATGCAAAATCCGTCTTTAGAAAGAAAATAAAGTTTAAATTCTTTATTAAAATAAAATATACAAATTCAGTGCATAAACAAAATGCCTTATTATTGTAATACTAATTAAAAATTCTATTTTTAAGTTATTAGGAATAGATAAAACTCACTTTTACTAACCAGACTGTAATACAATCTGGGAGTAATTGGGGCGCCAAATTGGTGCCTAATTTGTAGTTCGGAAACCTGACTGGGACCCAGTTTGGCCCCAATCGACTTTTCCACACCTGATTAGAAAAGCATTTCTCCTTTTTTACATTAAATAATGAAATAACTCTTTGTTAAGGATTTTAAAAATATTAGCCCTTTTATTTTTTACTGTCGAGCTATGTCTAAAGAAAGTATAATTTTAAATAAACAAATTCTCAATCTTTTGCGAAAATAAACAATATTTTTGATAGGTTTGGGAATATTTTTAAATCTTTTTGAATTCGTTGAAATTTTTGAACTGTGTTCAAAATCTTTTCGAAATCTTGAAATTTCTGTCAAATATTTAGGGATTTTTAAAACATCATTTGAATATTTCTGAAATCTTTCTTTAATCTTTGCCCCATTTTAAATATTTGAATTCCTTTAAATCTTTGTGAAATTTTTGTTAAATCTCCCAAATCTAGAGTCTTATTTTTTGGTTAAAAATGTAACTGTTTATTTAGAAATTAATCTATTTTGAAAACTTGTCTTTCAGTTGAAGTCAACTGTTTTTTTTTTTTTATCTAAACAAGAATTTTATTGCTGGGAAAATTCTATTATTCTATTTGATCTTTTTTCGTTAAAACATTAAATATTTAGTTAAATTTGCAACTTCGTAGTTCAAAAATGAATTTTTCTATTAAAAATTAATCATTTTGGTTTAAAATCAATCTCGTTTGTTAAGAATTCAACTATTTTCTTGAAAAATCCTTAATTTTCTTTGGTTGATAATTATTCCATTTGATTGAAAACATAACTATTGCATACTACTTTCTTTAAAATGATTTCTTTTTTTTTAACACTCATCATTTTGGTTAAAAATTTAACTGACCCATTTCTGATTAAAAATTGTTCTTTTTCATTTGAAAATTCAACAAATTTTTTTAAGATTAAACTAATTTATTAAAAATTAGGTTTTTCGGTTGAAGATTCATCATTTTAGTTGAAAATTTATCAGTTTATGTTAAAAATTCAATTACTTGGTTAAAAATTAAAATTATTTGTTAAAAATTAATGTTTTTTGTTGAAGATTTATCTATTTGAAAATAAATTCACTATTTCTTTGAAGATTCGTTTATTTAATAATTCACCTTTGAACTAAAAATTTTACTATTCTAGCTTCATACAAAATTTTATATTTTTATTAGAAAATTTCTCTTCTCGGTTACTAATTTAACTGCTTTTTTAAATTTTCAATAAATTTGATAAGAATAAATTATTTTGTTTAAAGATTCATGATTTTAGTTGAAATTTAAACTATTTTATTAAAAATTTCTTTCTTTTCGTGGTTGAAAATGAACCTTTTTAGTTGAAAATGTAACTATCAAATTTTTTGTTGAAATTTTGTTTAGTTGAAAATTTCACTACACCATTTTTGTTTCGAAAATTTTCTTTTTTAATTGACAATTCAACTAATTGCTTGAATGTTTTACTATTTTGTTGAAATTTGATTTTTCTGTTGGTTGATGATTAATCTTTTTAGTTAATAATTGAATTATTAGGTTAAAAATTTCTCTTTTTGTTAAAGATGCAATATTTTTACTGCAAATGAAAATGTAAAGCGTTTCAAATTAAATTTGATATAGGTGAGGAAGATATTTTGTTTTTTTTCGGACTGTTCTGAGAAAAAATAGCAGAAAAACAATTTTTTTAAAATAGGAACTAACAATTTTGCAGAAATATATCAAATCTGAAAAAATGTATTAATTGGGAATAGTGCGTAGGACATAAGAGTCTCTAGTAACACTTTTTTTGTTTCCAAAATTGCATATTATTGTTTCAAACCATTTTTGTAAACAAATACGCTAATATCAGGTTGCTCTATTAAAAAGTTATTCAGTATAAAAATCGTTTTCACATAAATATAAGTATTTTAAGAAAAAATTGGATAATTTATTTTAAAAATTTGAAAATATCAACTTTGTTGTTAAATAAAAAATAAACAGAAACAAAATTCAAAACTCGACTCAAACAAATCTTTCGAAAATTTAATCAGCTTTCGTTTTTTTTTTAATGATTGATTTGTATCAAAATTGTAAGCTTTAGACTAATTTGTTCAGAAGCACTTTTTTTCCCCACTGTGGGCAAAAACTAGACGCGAACACGCTTGGACATTTTTAGTGATAACTCAGGAACCAGCAAAGATTTTTAAGTTTCTTTGGCTAAAATTAAAGATAAGATTTCAAAGTTGCCCTCCTATGAATCTCAGATTTTTTCACGTATTAAGTAAGTCTTATCACGAGTTGAAGTTGAGTTACAAAAATCAAGATAATTCCTAGCACGCAGTTTCAAAATGACCTACAGCCCAAAATTCTTCAGCAATTAAAAAATTTTTTTTAGAATCTGATCAGAAATAGTTTCGCAATAGCGTCTATGGATTAGATTTTTTAATTTTCATCAATTTATATTTTTTATATTGATAAACAGAGATCGAAAAGGGGATATTTTTTATCTTTAAATAACTAACTTGATTGATCCCATTCTCGATGAAAATGAATGTCGATGTATCTGAATAACATAAATAATTAGCAAAAAATTGAATCTACTTGTTGAAAACAAATTATATTAACAAAATTTCAACATCAGGAGGTTGAATTTGTTTACTTTATAAACAAATTATATAAACAAATCGTTTTTCTTTCTTAGTACCTTCAAATCAAAATTACAAAAATATTTAGTGATTAAGGTTGGTTATTATTAATATTATTTAGTTATTATATAAACGAATTATATAAACAAATGCCTAGTCTTACAATTTATAGACGGAAAAGAATTGGTTTTTTACTGATCGGGTTCAAGTTATATAAGTAGTGATGTTTCACTATGAATATTTGTCATTTGATCATATTGGTTTATTTTATAAACTGACCGAACTATTTATTTATTTATCAAATTTATTTATATAATAAATAAATAATATCGAACAAGAACTCATCACCACTAAAAATTATCATTTATATAATTTGAAGAAAACTAGAAAAAAATTACATTCTGTCTATAAGTGACCAAAATATGCCTTTGTTCATAAAATTTGATTGTTAAATAAACAAATAATATCTAATGACCAATCTTTTCACTTAATATTACCACTTATATAAATTAAAGGTACTAAGAGAGAAACCCGATTCTTTTCTGTCAATAAATGCCTAAACTATGCATTTGTTTATTTAATTTGTTTATAAAACTAACCAATTAAACCAGGTGACAAATTTTGATGATCAAATATAATCTTGTAGATAGAATTCAGCAATTTCAGCTTTCAAACTTACTTTTCAAGCAAAATTCCCATGATGTTGACATTTTGTTAATATAATTTGTTTATAACAATTATGTTCAATTGTCTGCTAATTATTTATGTCTTTTAGATACATCGAAATTAATTTTATTAGAGAATGGGATCCATTAAGTTACTTATTTGACGATAAAAAATGTCCCTTTTTTTATCTTTGGTTATTAATATGAAAAATATAAAATTATCAAATAATGCAGTTTCAAATTAAATTTGTAGAACAAAAACATAAAATTAATCAATTTATTATTAATGTTACTGAAATTATCGTAAAGTTCCCACTTAAAAGGACTGATATTGCAAAAAACGAGTTTTTCCGTCGACAAGTGCCCAAATAATGCATTTGTTTATTAAATTTGATTACAAAAATCGTAAAATTTATGAACCAATCATGAATGTTGCTCAAATTAACATGAAGTTCTCCATTAAAAGGACTAACATCGAGAAAAAACGCAATTTTTGTCAACGGATGCTCGGATAATGGATTTGTTTACTAAATTTGTTTAAAACAAAAGAATTAAAGAATAGCGATGGATGTTGCTAAATTTATCATGATGTTTCCAATTAAACGGATTGGCATTGAGAAAAAACCAATGTTTCCGTCGATTAGTGCTCGAATAATGCATTTGTTTATTAAATTTGTTTCATTAAAACATAAAATTCATCAACAAATTATGAATTTTTTTAGATTATCATGAGTTTCCTGATTAAAAAAAAATTGACATCGAAAAAAAACGAATTTTTCTGACGAGAAATGCTGGAATTATGCATTTGTTTATTAAATTTGTTTATAATATTAACAAGGATAAACTCAAGAGAACTTTTTTTTATCGACACATTGTTTTCATTCAAATTTCATGCAATATAACTTTAAAAAACGTTACATTATTTTAAATGATAAAAAACACATTTTCAACAAATAATTTGTTCATACCAAATTTTTTTTGTTTATTGTATCATGATGGAATATCTTTATATAATGTGAATCTTTGAAACGTCGGTGATTACAACAATTTTACTATTATTGACGAGCACCTGGAACGTCAAATACAAAAAATTGTCATTTTTTTTCGTCATATTTATTTATTTATAAAAAAATTAAAAAACAATATTAAAAATCAGGCTCGACAACTATGTCCAAGAAGTTGGTACCGCTATTTTTTATTTTCAAAAAAATAAAAGCTGTGCTGAATTGTGTCGTACATTTTTATTCGAAAACAGTCAAGTTGGAGCCAAATTTTTGAAAATAAAAAATGACGATGCCAACTTTTTGGACATTCGACAACTTTCTTTGAAATTTTATCAGCTTTAAAAAAAACATCCAAATCGGTCCACACGTTCAACCAGAATCGTATTTTGAACAAAAAAATATACTTTTTCGCCACTGGACAGGGGTGGTGTAACTCTAATCTATCAAAATAATCTGCAATGATTTTTATTATTTGTATAAAATTTCCCGGTCGACTGGGGCTTACTCTCCCCTCCTCAATCACTCGCCCCAGAAGATTTTGTATCGATCTCGGCTATCAATTTAAATTCCTTCAAGCACACTAAGTTTTAGGAGTTTAGACACACCCAGGGTACCCGGTGGCCTCTCTGACGCTCGCCCCTATTTACTGTTACACTCGACCCCACAAAAGGGAAAATCGTGTAGAAATGGCTCTTAATTACACCAATCCCATTGAATTTGCCACCCTAAGCTCTAGGGCCACGTGCGCAAATGCCACAGAAGTGTTTTTCAACTTCCCCCTGGAACTCAGCAAGCTTCCACATCGGAATTTTCGGGACGTTTCTGCGTATATTGTAACTAATTGCTCCTAAATCGGATTCCACTTGATCGAATTTGATACTTCCGATACAAATCTTTACATAATAACATTTACAGGTTGTCGAACTTTAAACAAATAATAGACTACTATCCGAAATTTTCGGTGCGTCCAGCGCAAGTACTATCAAAAATCGGAGCTGACTTTGGAATGTGATTACTGATTAAAAAATGGAAAAATTTTTTTTCCAAAACAACGGTTAGAAAGATTTTTAAATTCTGCGTCGAATGACCTATAATGAAGTTTTTTTTAGAATTTCTGAAGTGAATATAAAACGTCAGAAGTTTTTTTTTTAATTGCGAACATTGCTCGAATTTAGTATCTCGACTTCAACTTGTGGTATAGCCCAGGAAAATGGTAGAAGAAATCTGAAATTTATACCACACAGTCTGCAAAGTCTTATTTTTATTTTGAGCCCATAAAATTTTTAAAATCTGCACTGGTTCTTGAGTTATAACTAAAAACGTCTAAGCTTGTCTGTTTTAAGGTTCAGTCAACGAGCACCGCACCCTTTTGGACATTTGTTATTATAACTTCAGAACACATTAATATTTTTAAAATTCTATTATCCTAAATTAAAGAAAGGACTTTAAAGATTAAGTCCTGATATTTTCAGTTTTTTCTAAACTTTTCCAAAGTATGAGCACGAGTTGCAAATAAGAAAAAAAAATCTGCTAGAAACAAAATCTGCGGCCGTCAGCGGCCATCACCGAATGAAACTTGACCTTTGATATTTGGACATATTTAATCGTAACTCGGGAACCAATAAAGATTAAAAATTTTTTTTGCCTTAAATTCAAGATAGGACTTCAAAGACTGTGTGGTATAAATTGCAGTCTTTTTCTACGAATTGCTCAGGTTATGCGAAAAGTTGAAGTCGAGGTTGAAAATTTGAGAATTTCTTTCATTTTCTTTTTTAACTTCTCACGTTGCATATTCTCTAAAAAGTAAAATATATTACGATTAGGGATCATTCAGTGGATAAAAAATTGAGATTTGGACTCAAAAAGTTCAATATCGCAAGAAATAAATCAAAAATCAAAATTTCCTCGGGAAGTAGCCCTAAAGATTCATCCAGTTAGTTTATCCTATAATTTTCAAAAAAAATCGGTTGAATATTACAGGCTACAGTTTCATATAATAAATGAATAATTTTTTTTTTAATAGCATTAAAACTTTATCCGATTAATTTAGCTTAAATTTGTTTTATATAAATCTGTTTAATATTGTGGGCTATAGGTCAACTGAAACTTCTGAAAAATTAAATTTTGAACATAAAAAGTAGAATAACTCTGTAACTAATGAATTAATCAAACCCTTTCGTTGAACGGGCATTAAAGCTTTATCTGTCAAATTTATCCTGAAATTTTTTGACGAATGGGCTGAGATTTGAAGGCTACAAGTCCACTGAGCTGCTCAAAAATCGAATTTTAAGCATTAAAAGTAAAATAACTTTAGAAATAATTTATAAATTAAAATTGGGGCCCGTTCATTTTTCGGAACGGATAAAATTTAAGAAAGGTAAAATTTCAGAATGGGTTATAATACATAATGGTAAAACTTAGGAATACCAAAAATTCGGAAAAAGGAATAAATCAGAAATCCAAAACTCTGAATAGTATTTATTCGGAAACCAAAGAAGCGGAATGGGTAAAAATTCAGAAACGTTAAAATTAGGAGGGTGAACAATTAGGAATAAGTAAAAATACGGAGAGGAAAAATTCGGAAAGTAGAAAGATTCGGAATAATAAATAAATGTTGCTCTTAGCAGGTGAATAGTTTTTTTTTATTTATGGTAGAATACAAATATTTATCACAGTAAATTTAAATAGCATATCATAATAAATTTAGGATATCCATCATTTT
>NC_046658.1:162766383-162815638 GCF_010883055.1 Belonocnema kinseyi | reverse complement strand
ATATTCCTAATTTTTCACCCTCCTAATTTTAACGCTTCTGAATTTTCACCCATTCCGCTTCTTTGGTTTCCGAAGAAATACCTTTCAGAGTTTCGGATTTCCTACTTATTGCTCTTTCCTACTTTTTGTTATTCCTAAGTTTTACCATTATGTATTATAACCCATTCTGAAATTTTACCTTTCTTAATTTTTACCGTTCCGAAAAATGAACGGCCCCCTTAAAATTTCCTTAGAACCACTCTTAAAACTTCATCTAGTTAATTTATCCTATATTTTTTTAGACAAATTAGTCGAGCGTTGGAGGCTGGCGTTCGACTAAACTGTTAAAAACCGAATTTTGATCAAATTTCGAGTACAAAAAGTAAAATAACTCTAGAAATAATGTAATTATCAAAAATTACTCACAAATGGGACTGGAGCTTAATCCATTCAATTTCTTTTTAAAATTTCAGAATAATCGGTTGAATATTGTAGGCTTCGAATTATCTACGGGTTCCCTGACTTTGAAGAATTAATAGATTACCATCGGAAATTGTCGGTGCATCCAGCGCAAGTACTATCAAAAATCGGAGCTGACTTTGGAACGTGATTACTGGTTAAAAAATGGAACAACTTTTTTCCAAAACGACGGTCAGAAAGATTTCAAAATTCTGCATCGAATGACCTATAATGAAGATATTTCTGAGTTTTCGAAGTGAATATAAAACGTCAGAAGTTTTTTTATAAATTGCAAACATTGCTCGAATTTTGTATCTCGAATTCAACTTGTGGTATGACCCAGGAAAATTGTAGAAAAAATCTGAAATTTATACCACACAGTCTGCAAAGTCTTATTTTTATTTTGAGCCCCTAAAATTTTAAAATTCTTCACTGGTTCTTGAGTTATAACTAGAAATGTCTAAGCATGTGTGTTGCAAGTTTCAGTCGACAACTGAAACTTTCCCTTTGAGACTTGGACATTTTGAACCATAACTCGGAAACTAATGCAGACATAAAAAATTTTTCAGCTCAAAGTGAAGATAAGACTTCAAAGACTGTTTGGTATAAATTTCAAATTTTTACCACCAATATCCTGGGTTTTGCGACAATTTGAAATCAAGCTTTAAAATTTTAGATTTTTTTCCATTTTTTTAAACCTCTCACGTTGTATATTATCTTAAAAATGTAAAAATATTACTATTATGGACCATGTGACGCACTTCATCTAGTTAATTTATTCTATAGTTTTCAGAAAAATCGGCATCCACGTTGGTCCATTTTGCTGAAAAATATAATTTTGAGCAGAAGTAACGAAAAAACTAAATATTAAAAAAACAAGACAAAATTAGAACATTATCCAGTAAATTTATCTTAACATTTGTTTGGACGAATCCGTTTAATATTTTAGGCTATATGTAAACTTAAACCGTTGAAAAAAAAAATTTTGAACATGAAAAGTAAAATAACTTCAAAACTAATGAATGAATCAAAATTTCCTTTCAACAAGCATTAAAGCTTTCTATATTCAATTCAGCCTAAAATTTCTAGAAAAGTCGGCTAAACTTTGAATGCTACAGGTGCGCTAAGCTGCTTAAGAATCGAATTTTAGGCATGAAAAGTAAAATAACTCTAGAAACAATTTATTAATTAAAATTTTTTAAGAAATGGGACTGGAGCTTAATCCAGTGAATTCATTCTAAAAATTTTGGAGAAATCGGTTTCATATTTTAGGCTGAAGTTCAATTAATTATCTAAAAAATCGATTTTTTAGCAAGAAACCTAAAATAATAACTATAGAAATAATAACCAAATAAAAATTTTCTGAAAAGCAGCTTTGAAACATCTCCTAATGAATTATTCCTTTAATTTTTAAGCAATTCAGTTGAATATTGTAAGCTACAAATAGAATAAACTTTATTAAAACCCAAACTCTTAGCATTAAAAATAAAATAACCCTAGAAGTAATTAAAAAAGCTAAATTTTGTAAAAAGTAGCGCTGGACCTCATCTATTAAATTTATCTGTAAATTTTTAGAAAAATGGGTTGAATATTATTCACTAGAGGTCGACTTATCTGTTAAAAAAGTGAATTTTAAGCATTAAAATAAAAATAACTCTCCAAATAATTAATAAATCAAACTGATTTTTCAACATTAAACCTAAAATAACTACAGAACTAATAAAATGAACTAAAATTTTCTGAAAAAGAGTTTTGAAACATCATCTAGCAAATTTATTTGTAAATTTTTCAACAAACCGGTTAAATATTGTTCACTGGAGCTCGATTAAACTCTTAAAAAACGAATTTTGACCACAAAAAGTGAAATAACTCTCGAATTAAATAATGAATAAAAAATTCCTTAAAAACAGCATGAGAGCTTCATCTAGTCAGTTAAAATGTGAATTTGTAGCCACATCGATTAAATATTATTGATTGCATGTTAACCAAGCTGCTAAAAATCAAATTTTGAGCAGAAAAAGTAAAAAGCCCTAGAATAAATAAATAAATAACAATGTCCTCAAAAAGAGCATTAAAGTTTTATTAAGTCAATTTTTTCTTCATTTGTTTAAGAAATCGGTTGAATAATATTGACTACAAAACTGCTAAAAATCTAATTTTGAGCACCAAAAGATAAATAACTCTAAAAAAAACGAACGAAATATAAATTTTCTTTAAAGTGTCATTAAAGTTTCATTTAGTCAATTTATTCCTGAATTTTTAGACTAATTGGTTGACATTTTTTTAATTGAGATAAATTATATTGCTAAAAAACCGAATTTTGGGTATTAAATTAAAAATAACTCTACAAATAATAAATTAATAAAACTGTCTAATAACTGTCTAATAATCAGCTAAAAAATCGAATTTTTAGCATTAAACCTAAAATAACTACAGAAATAATAAATCGAATAAAAATTTCTTGAAAAGCCATTTTGAACTATGACCTAGTCGATTAATACTAAAAAAAATTCACAAATCGGTTAAATATTGTTGACTAGAGTTCGAATTAACTGCGAAAATTCTAATTTTGTAAATTAAAAGTAAAATAACTTTAGAATTAATTAATAAATAAAAATGTCTTTAAAAGTAGCATTAGAGCTTCATCCAATCAATTTATCCTTAAATTTGTAGCCTTATCCATTGAATAATATTGATTGCATGTCGAAAAACCCGTCTAAAAATCAAATTTTGAACACAAAAAGTAAAATAACTCTGGAATTAATTAACGAAATCAAAATATCCTTAAAAGTTGAATTGAAGCTTTAACTATTCAATTTATCCTGAAATTTGTAACCAAATTCCGTGCATCGTTTATAAAAAATTGACAATATTTATTCATCATATATCTTCTTTGCAATTAATAATAATAAAAAAGAAGAAAAATGATCGTAATATTAAAAATATTTTAAACCGATAAGCAGGGAGAAAGAGTGACTGCTCCCAAGGGCAAGAAAAGAATAAAGACGTTGATAAAAACTCGTGGAGAGGAAAGAAGAGAGATGGATGCAAGGGATACATAATATAATCTAATAACGAGTTTTTGTTGGGCCGGGCACGTATCAGACACACGTCCTTCAATAGCGGAGGGCGGCACCCCTGGCGACAGGCGATTCAGTTTGGTTAGATTTCTATCCTAAGTTTGGTTAGCTTTGGTGTTTGAGCGTTCGTAGTCATTGTGCATTAGCATCCATTCAAGCTGGTAATCGAATCCCACCGAGATAGAGCGAGCGAACTTTCGCGGGTACTGACGGGGAGGATTTGTGGATTGTGGTCGACTTCCGTAATTCTCGACGGCTGCGGCTCTGATAAGCCTATTTGTTGGCTGGCTACAACCTACCAACGCCAGCGACCAATTTTACTAATCGAGTCCTCCTAACGAATTTTAACTCTTATTTCATTTCTCGCATAATTAACTGGAGAAAATAGCGAGCTCTCTGAAATTTATAGGACATATTCCTTGAAATTTTATCTTTAATTTAAGACGATAACACTTAAAAAATCTTTACGCGTTCTTGAGTTATGACTAAAAACGTCCAAGCGTTTCTACTTCGAGGTGTAGTCGCCGATCACCGTTTCAATTCGTGGTATGACTTATAAAAGCTGTTGCCAAAATCTGAAATTTAAAGGAAATAATCTTTGAAACTTTATCTTTAATTTAAGCCAAGGACGCTAGGAAAATCTCTGAGGGTTCCTAAGTTATGACTCAAAATGTCCGAGCGTTTCTAAGTTGACTGAAACTCGAAGGAGATACGCTTCAACATTTTTCGTTATAACTCGGGAACCCATGCATATTTTTCAAATCTCAATGGCCTGAATTAAAAATGAGATTTCAAAAATCATGCCCTTTAAATGTTATATTTTTGCCACATTTTTGCGAAGCCACAGCGCGCCTTAATGCTTTTGCACAAAAGTCAAGAAATTCTTTAACTGACGCGATATGTTCTCTTCAAAAATTCAGAAGTACAATATTTTAACTTTAATTTTAATTTCACTTTTGATTTTACTTTTATATTTTTATTTTAATCGGCTTTCAGTGATCTGTTGCTTTTATTGAAATATAAGATTTTTGTCCAGCAAGGATTTGAAACAAATAAATTATTTAATAAGTCACAATTATAAGATTTCCTTAGGATTTGTTGTAACCTGAAATAATGTCAGTTTGAGTTATTGTTTTTTTTGTTTGTTTTTTGAATAGTTGAATTTTGAAGATTCGCAATTCAAAAAAGTTTAATTTGAAAGATGCAGAAATAAAATCTCTTTAATTTTCATGAATTCGACAATCAAAAGTCAAGAGTTTTCAATTCTGGATCTTCCAATTTGACGAAATTTCAATTCTAAATAATCAAAAGTGTAGAATTTTTAATTGTAAACTATCTAAATAAAAAACCCTGTTAGTTTTAAGGATTCATAAATCAAATTTCTTCATTTTTAAAGAATTTCAATGAAAAATTATTGGATTTGAAACCATGAAATTTTCTAATTATTTAATATTTAAAATTTATATTTTTAAGATATTTAATTTTGAAAATTTGCGTAGAAATAGTTCGATTTTCAAGATATTTATTTAATGATTTATTAATTTAGAATATTTGTAGTTTGAAATAGACCAAGTTTAACTATCTTTTTTGGATAACGCAGTCAATGCTTGAAAATTTAGTATCGAAATTTTAAAAAATTTTAAACTTGCAATTGAAGACTTTAATTTTAAAGGTTTAAGAATTAAATTTTATAGATCTGGGTATTTTTGAAGATCAAAAGTCAAGTTTTAAATCCGAAGTGTTCGAAATGAAAGAAATTCAGAGTGTAAATCATAAAAACTACAGAATTCTTAATTGTAAAAATAAAAATTTTGAACATTTTCAAATGGAAACTTAAAAATCAAAATCTTTTCATATTTATAGATTCACAATTTAAAGTTTGTTCGCGATGCCTAATTATTTTGCAATGCTCATCTATTTCAAAATGTTGACCTATTTCAGAATTTTTATCTATTTCAAAATATTGCTCTATTTCAGATTATTGCTCTATTTCAAATTATTGCTCTGTTTCAGACTATTCCTCTATTTTAGAATATTCATCTATTTCTGAATGTTTCATTCCTTTGGAATGTTCATCTATTTCAAAATTTTGCTCTATTACAGAATATTCATCTGTTTCCGATTATTCAATTATTTCAGATCTTTATTCATTTCGGAATGTTTATCTATTTTAAAATATTCGTCGATTCCAAAATGGTGATCTATTTAAGATTATTCACCTATTTCAAAATATTTAACTTTATCAGACTTTCATCTATTTCGGTATGTCTAATTATTTCGAAACGTTCATCTATTTCCGAATTTTTACCTATTTTAGAATGCTAATCTATTTCAAAATATTGCTTTATTTCAGGATTTTCATCTATTTCCGAATATTCAATTATTTGAGATTTTTTATTGTTTTTTATTTCCGAATTTTTTGCTTTTGCAGACTGTTCACCTATTTCAAGATGTTCATCTATATCAGACGATTTATCAATTTCGGAATACCTAATTATTTAAAAATTTTAATCTATTTTCGGATTTTTTACTATATCAGAATGTTCATCTATTTCAAAATAGTGCTGTATTTCACATTATTCATCTATTACGGAGTATCCTATTATTTCGGAAAGCTCATATATTTTAGAATTTTAGAATTTTAAAATATTGCTCTATTTCAGACTATTCATATATTTCAGAATATTCAAGTATTTTAGAATATTCACCTATATCGGAATGGTTCATTAGTTCGCAATGTCCATCTATTTCAAAATATTCATCTATTTTTGAATGTTCATCTATATCAGACTATTTATCCATGTCAGAATGTTCATCTATTTCTGAGTTTTTTTCAATTGCAGAAGGTTCAAATATTTCAAAATTTTGCTTTATTTCACATTATTGGTCTATTTCGTAGTATTTATTTATTTCCGAATTTTCATCAATTCCGAAATGTTCATTTATTGCAGAATGTTTACCTATTTCACTATGTTTCTTAATTTATATCATTCATCTATTCTTAAATGATCACCTATATCAGACTATTAATCTTTTTCGGAATGTTCATCTATTTCAAAATGTTGCTCAATTTCAGATTATTCATCTATTTCAGAATGTTTATCTATTTAAAATTATTCATCTATTCTAAAATGATCACCTATATCAGACTATTTATCGATCTCGAAATGTTGATCTATTTCAGCTTTTTTACGCATTTCAGAATGTCCATCTATTTCAAAATGTTGCTCTATTTCACATTATTGGTCCATTTCGGAATATTCATTTATTTCCGAATTTTTATGAATTTCAAAGTTTTCATTTATTGCAGAATGTTTACCTATTTCAAAATTTTTCTCTATTTCAGATTGTTCACCTATTTCAGAATTTTTATCTATTTAAGATCATTCACCTATTTCTAAATGATCACCTTTATTAGAGTATTCATCTATTTGAAATTGTTAAATTATTTCGGAATGTTCAAAATGTTGCTACATTTCAAATTATTGATGCATTTCGGAATATTCATTTATTTCCAAATTTTCATCAATTTCAAAATGTTCATTTATTGCAAAATGTTTACCTATTTGAAAATCTTTCTCTTACAGATTATTCATCTATTTTAGAATGTTTATCTATTTAAGATTATTTACCTATTCTGAGATTATCACCTATATCAGACTATTCATCTATTTAGGAATGTTCATCTATTTCTGATTTTTTTCCAATTTCAGAAGTTTCATCTATTTCAAAATGTTTCTCTATTTCAGATTATTCTTCTATTTCTATACATTTATCTAATTAAGATTATTCGCCGATTTCAAAACAATCACCTATATCAGACTATTGATCTATTTCAGAATTTTTATCTATTTAAGATTATTCATCGATTCTAAAATGATCAATTATATCAGACTATTCATCTATTTCGAAATTTTCATCTATTTCTGATTTTTTCCAATTTCAGAAGGTTCATCTATTTCAAAATGTTACTCTATTTCAGATTATTCATCTATTTCTAAATATAAGATTATTCGCCAATTTCAAAACAATTACCTATATCAGACTATTGACCTATTTCGGAATGTTAACCTATTTCAGAAATTTCACCCATTCCAGAATGTTCATCTATTTCAAAATTTTGCTCTATTTCACATTATTGATCCATTTCGGAATATTCATTTATTTCCGAATTTTCATGAATTTCAAAATTTTCATTTATTGCAGAATGTTTACCTATTTCAAAATTTTTCTCTATTTCAGATTATTCATCTATTTCAGAATGTTTATCTATTTAAGCTCATTCACCTATTTCTAAATGTTCACCTTTATTAGACTATTCATCTATTTCAAATTGTTAAATTATTTCGGAATTTTCAAACTGTTGCTTTGTTTCAAATTGTTGATCCAATTCGGAATATTCATTTATTTCCAAATTTTCATCAATTTCGAAATGTTCATTTATTGCAAATGTTTACATATTTCCAAACCTTTCTCTTATAGATTACTCATCTATTTCAGATTGTTTATCTATTTAAGATTATTTACCTATTCTAAAATGATCACCTATATCAGACTATTTATCTATTTCGGAATGTCCAACTATTTCTGATATTTTTCCAATTTCAGAAGGTTTATCTATTTCAAAATGTTGCTCTATTTCAGATTATTCATCTATATAAGATTATTTGCCGATTTTAAAACAAACACCTATATCAGACTATTGATCTATTTTCGAATATTCATTTATTTCCAAATTATCATTAATTTTGAAATCTTGATTTATTGCAGAATGTTCACATATTTCAAAATGTTTCTCTATTTCAGATTATTCATCTTTTTCAGAATGTTTATCTATTTAAGATTATTCATCTATTCTAAAATGATCACCTATATCAGACTATTTATCTATTTTGAAATGTTTATCTATTTCTGATTTCTTTCCAATTTCAGAAGGTTCATCAATTTCAAAATGTTGCTCTATTTCAGATTATTTATCTATTTCTAAATATAAGATTATTCGCCGATTTCAAAACAATCACCTATATCAGACTATTGACCTATTTCGGAATGTTAACCTATTTCAGAAATTTTACCCATTTCAGAAAGTTCATCTATTTTAAAATTTTGCTCTATTTCACATTATTGGTATATTTCGGAATATTTATTCATTTACGAATTTTCATCAATTTAGAAATTCTTCTATTCTAAAATGATTGCCTATATCAGACTATTCATCTATTTCGGAATGTCCAACTATTTCTAAATTTTTTTCCAATTTCAGAAGGTTCATCTATTTCAAAATGTACTCTATTTCAGATTATTCATCTATTTCAAAATGTACTCTATTTCAGATTATTCATCTATTTCTAAATATTTATCTATATAAGATTATTCGCCGATTTGAAAACAATCACCTATGTCAGACTATTGATCTATTTTGGAATATTTATTTATTTCCAAAATTTAATCAATTTCGAAATGTTCATTTATTGCAGAATGTTCACCTATTTCAAAATATTTCTCTATTTCAGATTATTCATCTATTTCAGAATGTTTATCTATTTAAGATTATTCATCTATTCTAAAATGATCACTTATATCAGACTATAAAGTATTTCGAAATTTTCATGTATTTCTGATTTTTTCCAATTTCAGTAGGTTCATCTATTTCAAAATGTTGCTCTATTTCAGATTATTCATCTATTTCTAAATATAAGATTATTCGCTGATTTCAAAACAATCACCTATATCAGACTATTGACCTATTTCGGATTATTAACCTATTTCAGAAATTTTACCCATTTCAGAATGTTCATCTATTTCAAAATTTTGCTCTATTTCACATCATTGATCCATTTCGGAATATTCATTTATTCCGAATTTTCATGAATTTCAAAATTTTCATTTATTGCAGAATGTTTACCTATTTCAAAATTTTTCCCTATTTCAGATTATTCATCTATTTCAGAATGTTTATCTATTTAAGATCATTCACCTATTTCTAAATGTTCACCTTTATGAGACTATTCATCTATTTCAAATTGTTAAATTATTTCGGAATTTTCAAACTGTTGCTTTATTTCATATTATTGACCTAATTCAGAATATTCATTTATTTCCAAATTTTCATCAATTTCGAAATGTTCATTTATTGCAAAATGTTTACCTAATTCAAAATGTGTCTCTATTTCAGATAATTCATCCATTTCAGAATGTTTATCTACTTAAGATTATTCATCTATTCTTAAATAATAACCTATATCAAACTATTCATCTATTTCGAAATGCTTATGCATTTCAGAATATCTAACCATTTCAAAATGTTCATCTATTTCAAAATGTTGCTCTATTTAACTTTATTGGTCCATTTCGAAATATCAATTTATTTCCGAATTTTCATGAATTTCAAAATTTTCATTTATTGCAGAATGTTTAAATATTTCAAAATTTGTCTCTATTTCGAATTATTCATCTATTTCAGAATGTTTATGTTGGAATGTTAAATTATCTCGGAATTTTCATCTATTTCAGAAATCGTAGTTATTTCATAATTGTCATCTATTCCAAAATCTTGTTCCATTCCAGAATATCATCTAATTCAGAATGTTCATGAGGTTAGTTTAGAATTTTCATCAACTTGAAAATGTTCCTCTACTTCAAAATTCTAATCTATTTCGGAATATTTAATTTTTTCGGAATGTTCATCTATTTAATCATGGTCATTAATTCCAAAATGTTCTCGCTCGATATTTCATAAGAATTCAAGTTTATGTAAAAACGGGCAAACGTTTTTTATGGAACCATTGTCGGAAACCAAATCTAGTTTTTTTAAGGATTTTCACCCCCGGCTATTTATCACGATTATGACACCCACGCATATTCTTGAGGGTGCTATCGCAGGAAATAAAAGTATCTCTAGCCACCTTATCTCTACCCCTGTAAGCGCGTATGCTAAATTGAATATGAAATTATGCAACTTATCGCCCTTCGCGAGTCAGTTGGCTGGGTAATATATAAACTTTGCTACAAAATTGAATCGCTACTAATTTAAACTTATCTGCCTAATTTAATTTATTTAAAATATCATTCTTTTCTGTTTTGCTCAGTTGGTAGTTCAACAATCAAAAAATTGCATTCGGATACTTTCTAAAAATATTCAAAATCTTCTAAACATTTCAATTGAAAATTCTTAAGGCCATGTGACGAGTGGGTCACATGACCAGATTCTACCGCGACCTTTCTTACTAACCAACTTATTTTCACACGAACCTCGAATCGAGTTGAAACTTTAGGATAATAAATTAGTGGCGATAAGGTATGAATCTGGTCACGTGACCCACTCATCACATGGCCTTAATATTTAAAAACAATCATTTTTGGTATTTCTATATATATATTTTTAAATACTAAATACAATTTTTTAATGTTTTATTGATTTAAAAAACGCATAAATAAGAAATTTCGTTAATCTTTCTGTTATCTACCAGAATCTTTTTAAAAATATCTTACACTCGTTTTGGTTAATTATTAAAATTAAAAAATTAAAAGTTCAATGATAAAAAGCTGTAATTTATAAACTGTAAATTAAAGCATTATATAAATAGCGCTTCTAAATTTAGAGCGATTTAAATAGAAAATTAAAAACTTGACGCTATATCACAATGATTTGGTTTTAATTAAATTCCTTCTAATTTGAATAAGTGTTGTGATAAGGGTGTCAAAATGAAAAGCTATGTTTCAATTAAGATTGTGAGCTTGTGAAAATAATTCGTGAAAAATATAAAAATTTTACATTAATTATTTAATTAAATACTATTAAAATTTCAACCCATGATATATTTTTTAATAAGAAAAATGTTTATTTTCAACCATATGGTTTTAAACAAAAAGTAAATTTCAAACTTGTTAGTTGAGTTCTTTACTAAAATGGTTACATTGTCAAATCAAAATATATATAAGTTTCCAACATGAAAGTTAGTTTCTAATCGAATAGTTGAATTTTTTGAAAAAGGGTTGAAATATAAGCCGCAAATTGTTGAATTTTCAGACCAAAAAGAACAATTCGCTACAAAATGTTTTAATTTTGAACAAAAAGTTTATCTACCTAATAAAACGAATTTTGAATCAAGTAAATGAATTTGCGAACAAATATTTAATTATTCAACTAAAATAAATCATTTTTAAACAATACTTCAATTTTTACCAAGACTATGAATTTTTTAACAAAAAAAAATAATTTCTTAACAAAAAATGTAAAAGTTGATATTTAAAACAATCAGATTTTCGTGAAATTTTAGATTTTATTTGAAATTTGTAATCAATATGATTTATTTTTTACCAAGAAAGATAAATTTTTCAAAAAATACATTAATTTTTCACGAAATAGTCGAGTTTTTGACTACAAAAGAATAGTTTTCAATCCAAAAAGAAAAAGCTTCAAGTTAAAAGTTTATTTTAAACAAAATAGTTTTATTTTATTCTAAAATTACATAGATTTTCAACCTAAAAATACGATATTGTCACAAAATAGTTGACTTCTCAAACTTAAAATATAGATTTTCAACAAAAAGTTCATTTTTAAACAAACAAATAAATTTTCTAAAAAAATGGTTAAATTGACAATTACGAAAGACAAATTTTGAACTAAATAGTTCAATTTTAAACTGACAAAAAAAAGTTTCCATCAACGAAGTTGAATTAATCACAAAAAGAACATTTTTAACAAAATAATCAAAGTGGTAACTAAAAAAGGTGAATCTTCAGCTAAAAACATTAAATTTTTTACAAGAAGAATGGATTTACAAACAAAGGCGTATATTTTCAGCCAATTATTTTAAATTCTGATTAAAAAAGATTAATTTTTTTTCTGAAAAAGAACAATTTTTAACCCAAAAAAAATTTCAAACAGGAAAACAAAAGTTTCAACCAGATTTATTATTTTTCCGCTAAACGAACAAATATAAATATTTCAATTTTCTAAAAGAATAGTACTTTTTAACTCAAAGAGACAAATTTATTATGAACCAGTTGAGTTTTAGATCCAAAAATATCAATTTTCAACAAAAATTTAGTTTTTACCCAAAAAGTGGAATTTTCTGCAACTAAGTTGAATTTTTAATCTGGAAATATAAATTTTCAACAAGTAGTTTATTTACAACCAAATGGTTTTAATTTTTTCTCAAAATTGTTAAATTTTTATCCCAAAATGCCAACTTTTTTAAAGTATAGCCGAATTTTAAAAAAGATACTAAATTTTTTGAATAGTGGCTTGTTCTGCAAAACTGTTGATCTTTAAACAAAAATATTATTTTTCTACAAAAAAAGTTAATTCTTCGAGTAGTAGAATTTTCGACAAGCCTCTTGAATTAAAAAAAAGAGTTTTGAAAAAAATTTATTTTGACAAAAGAGTTGAATTTTGCATTCAAAAAAAGATTTTTCTATAAAAGATTTGAATTTTCATAAAAAAATTAATTTCAAACTAAACTTATAAATCTCTAAAAAATATGAATTTTTAAGAAATTACGTTAACTTTCAACCAAATATTTAATTTTCAAATTAATTTAATTTTAAATTAAAAACATTTAAATTCAACTTAAACTGAATTATATTTAAATAAATACTTGAATTATGGGCCCAAAGAGAGTAATTGAAAAAAAGATGACTCAATTAATTGTATCTAAAAGAATTCAACTATTATTTTTATTAATTTTTAGAGCCTCGGCAGCTCAGGCAGTTATTTGTTCGGAAATCACGGCAGAGGTTCGGGGTTCGATCCCTTAACCTGTACCTCTGGAAATTATTCTATCTACTTTTACCAAAATTTTGTTAGTTTTCTAGCAATTATCCCAGGTGAAGAGCTTTAAAAATTCATCTTTTAAGCTTCTGTTTTTATAGCTATATTTTTTATATTTTTATTTGTAGTATATCTTGCCGCTTTAAGGTCTTAAAATTTTTGTTATACACGGAATATTTTTTTAAATTAAAGACTTACCGGTTTTGACTTGGTACTTCAAAGTAGTCGAGCAGTCGATGAGGAGCTGCTGAAGTGTGACTCCACTATCCGGAATTTCCAAATCAAGAAGTTGTATCATTTCAGCTGGATGATGGAAGTCTAAAACTTTCGAATTCCGATCGTTCGTTGATTTGATGAAATCTAAGAGTATATCAACCACCTTCATCAGAAATTCCCTTGTCGCCGGAAATCCTTCGACATTTTGTGGCAAGATATCTGTCATTATTCAAAAAAGGAAAACAAAAATTACTTTTAAAAATACATAGATTATTTTTCGCATAGACAAAATATGACCCTTCGAGTGAGTAACAATCTAATTTTATATTTTAATCATTTATGAACATTTAGAAAATGTTTTTAAAAAAAAGAAATTTTTAAGGTATTTCCGGGTGAATTATTCATCTAGTTGGAATATTAAATTAGACTATTTGAATTTAATTCGCATTTTATATAATATTCCATATTTGCACCGTTTACTGGAGACATTTCTTACATAAATTTAATAAATTATTTTTCTCATAAAAATTTTGTTTTTAAATTGAAGACTATGAAAAATGTGAATTTAATGTTCATGATGAAATTTGACACAAGCAGTTAGTTTATGATAGTACTATTAAAAATTGAATCTTTTATTTACATATTGATCCTGCAATAATTTTTTAGGATTCTTTTATAAAGATTTTTGGTTCTTCGTTAAAAGTGGAAATATGTAGCCTGTGAGGTTTTTAAAATGATTCATCATTTTATTTGAAAAAACTTTTTTTCTGTTAAAAATTTAATGTAATTTTTCATATTTTTTATTATTATTAGGTGAACATTTATCATCCTAAGTTAAAAATTCAACTGTTTGTTTAAAAATTTGTATATTTTGTTGAAACTTCATCTTTTGTGGTAGAAATTTAATCTTTTTGGCGAATAATTTACATTTTTGGTAAAAAATTTATTTCTTTAGCTTCAAAATTATTTTTTAGCATCAATTAATTTTTTAACTAAATATTAATTTTTACCTAAAAATTTAATTATACAATATTTGTTTTGTCAATCAATATTCTTCAGTTGAAAATTCAAATATTTGTTTCAAAAATTATATATTTTGTTAAAATTTTGCTTTTGTGGTAGAAAATCAATCTTCTTGGTAGGTAATTTACCTTTTTGGTACAAAATTTATTTCTTTGTTTTCAAAATTCTTTTTTTTATTAGAAATTAATTTTTTTACTAAAAATTAAATTTGTTAACTAAAAATCTAATCATACTATTTTTTTGGAGAACCAATCTTATAGATTTGAAAATTTATCTATTTTTTACAAAAATCTGTATTTTGTTAAAACATCGTCTTTGGCAGTAGAAAATTAATCATTAAAATTAATCATCTTTTGGTTCAAAATAAACATTTCTTTGCTTGATAATCAGTTTTTGTTTTCAAAATTAATTTTTTCAACTAAAAATGTGATTAATTTTTTGTTGCAAATTTTGTTCACAGACATTTAATCTTTTTGTAAGAAAACTCATTCTTTTATTTGTTGAAAATTCATTTCATTTGCATAAAGTTGAATCTTTTATTAAAAATTGAAATATTTGGTGGAAAATTCATGTCTTTTTTTTTAAATTATTATTTTTTGGGGGAAAATTAATCTTTGTGGTGCGAAATTCACTTCTTTCTTTGAAAATTAGTTTTCTGAGATTGAATTTTTTTGCCAATAAAAATTGAACTATTCATTTTTCATTAACAATTATTTTTGCATAGACATACAATCTTTGTGGTAGAAAAATCTTTTGTTTGGTTGAATATTAAATTATTTTGTTAAAAATGTATTTCATTGAGTTAAATTATATCATGAAAATAATGACTAAATTGTTGAAGCAATTACATTTTCTAAGAATAATTCAGTATTACCTCAGTGTTATTGAAAACTGGTCAAAAATATTTAAAAATTCGGAAAAACCGCCACTTTCTAAATATATTCAAGAATAAAATTGCTTAGAACAATTAAAATTTGTTTAAATTTTTTTGTGAACTTAGTTAATTGTTGAATCACTTCAAGTGAACAGTAGAAAAAAGTCAGAAATTTAAGAACAATCACAACAGTTTAGCATTCTTTAAAAGAAATATTTTTTTTTAAATAATTTGTTTAAACAAATACAAAACCGCAGTTTTTTAATCTCTTTTAAAGAATATGTTATTATATATAGCAATAAATTGTTTTAACAATTGGTTTTATTAGGAATAATTAAGTATTTTCTCACTCTATTTAAAAATTGTTAAAAAAGTAGACATTTTTTACATTTACGGCTTTTGAGCTCTATTTTGAAATAAAATTTTTAAAAACAATAATAATTTGTTTAATATTTATTTTTGATAAATCTAGTTAATTATTAAATCACTATAAATGAAAAGTAGACAAAGAATTAAAAATTTCAGAAAAAACCTTAACTTTTAGCATTATTTGAATTTAGTATGGATAAAAATAATAATACATTGTTTAAACAATCAAATGCATTAAATTTATCAACTATTTATTCATTGAAATTGGTCAAAAATGGAAAATTTTGAAAAAACTGTAATTTCCTGTCATTATTCTAAGAGAACATTATTAACAATGATAATAAATTGTTTCCAACAAATATTTTTGCTAACAATAATTCCCTATTGCCTTGTTCTAATTCAACAATGGACAAAAAGTTATTTAAAAAAAACCTCAATCTAACTCTATTGTAAGAGAGAACTGCTAAAACAATAATAATTTGTTTAAATAATTATTTTAAAAAATTAAGTTGATTATTAACTCAATTTAAGGTAAATTAGACGAAAAGTACAAAGTTTCAGAAAAAACCACAAATTTCGAGCATTTCTAAAATAAAATCTTGTTAACAATAATAATCATAAATTGTTTAAACACTTTTGTTAACTCTGTTTAATTATTTACCTCACTCCAATTAAAAATTGGACAAAAAGTGAACATTTAAAAAAAAAAATTCAGTTTGTTAGCATTCTTCTAAGAGAATAGCGATAAAAATAATAATAATTTATTTGAACAATTATTTTTTAACGTTAATCACTTATTATATCACTCTATTTGAAAATTGGACAAAAATTAAATCTTATACATAAGCCGTGACTTTCTTATTTTATTCTAACAGGAAATTGTTTGAACAATTATGTAAACACTCATTAGTAAAAAAAAGTGGTATTAAATGTAATAAAAACAATTCGCATAAAAAACATACATAACAAATCTTAACTAGTGCCAAGAACTCGCAAAACCTATTTTTTCACTTATGGGGGTTTTTTGGAACCCAATAAAAAGCAGACTTATGGGGATGATATTTAAAAATAAGTATGTGTTGAACTTCATGGAGTTTGAGCCACCTCTAAATATAATTTTTTTAAATGGATTTATTTTTTTGTAACTTAAAAAAAATCCCGGGCAATTTGCACGGAAATTCAAGGAAAAAATTTTTTGCACCACCCTACTGAACATGCGATCTGGCCTGGGGCTAGAATGGAAACCATACGGTCTGGTTAGGACTAATTCAGCACACGAAGATTTTTTCATACGGAACGAAACGATTAAATTTGCTTAAATAATAATAATAATTATTATTAAATTTATTCAAAACACATATATATTCGATCTTACATTGATGAACAGAACTTCAGATCCGGAGTGTCCTTGTTCCTTCCGATCTCCACAGCTTCGATGATATCAGAATGATTTCACCTCATCAAACAATTGAAAGTATAGACCTATAATAACACACTCTCACTTGTTTGGTGGGATAAAAGCATCTTATTCCTCTTAATTCGTCAGTGGTTGGACTCTTCCTCTGTATGAATGTCGCTATAAGAATTTTATTAGGACTCACATTTCTGGGGCCCTAAATTCTCATAAAATACTGACTTTGAACAATATATCGTACATCACTCGGAGGACTCGACAGGTACTCACATGAAGCCTTAATGTTTTGCAAAGCCTGATCTCTGTGTAAAAACAAGTCTAACACTCCTTGTGATTTTTTCAAACTTCACGCCATAGGAGATTACCATTTACAGCCAAGCATGACTGCTACTTATGTTTTCATGTGTCTTATATTTACACGACCAAGGATATTATAAATATCAAGATTTACTTATTAGACTCTGCTAAACTCTCCTAAGAAAACTGATTTCGAAATAAATATCTTACATCACTCGCATGGTTATATAGGTCCTCGCGTGGAGCTAAATGATCTGAAAAGATTGAACTTCTTCTTAAAGAAATTTATCAAACCTATCAATCTTAGAACAAAAAAGGTTAATTTCTACCTAAAAATGGAATAGTTCTATTTGGCCGTAAAAAATTAATTTAAACAAAAAAAAAATTTCTATAAAAAGTTGAATCGCCAACTACAACAGGTTATTCATTTTTAACCAAACAGGTGCAGTTTTAACCAAAAAGATTAATTTCGAACCAAGACACAACATTTTTTAACCAAATCACGGAAATTAAAACTAAATAATACACATATTTGACTTGAATATTTGTTAAATGTTTTACCAAAATTTTTCAATTATGAACAAAATAATTAAATTTGCCACAAAATAATTTAATTTATCATTAAAAAGATAAATTTATGACCAACAAAATTAATTTCTTACCAGATGAGATGAATCTTAAACAAAATACATCAGTTTTTGACAAAATAGTTGAATTTCAAACTAAAAAAATATATATATTTAACCAAAAATGAAATAGTAAAGGTTTCAATATAAAAAATTACAATAAATCAGATGAAGTTTTAAATTAACTAATAAGTCTATTAAAAAATTAATTTTTTACCAAAATAGTTGAAATTAAAGCTTAAAATTTTAATCAAATAAAAATATTTGGAATGAAATATAGAATTTTCAAGAAAACAGTTATATTTATAACCAAAAAGTCAACTGGAAGAAAATTATTGAATTGAAAAAAAAAATTTAGCAAAATAAGAAAACTTTCAACCAAAATGATACAAATTTCTAACCAAAAAGACGAATTTCCAACGAAAAAAGACGTTTCCAGGAAGATTCTTGAATTTTCAAACAAAAAATTAAATCATTAACAAAATAAGATTACAAACTTTCAACGAAATTATATTTCTGACTAAAAGGAGCAATTTTCAATTAAAAAAGACAAAAATTATTGAATTTTCAAACGAAAATAATTCAATTTTCAACACAATAATATAATTTTTTAAAAAATCATATTTTTAACCAAAAAGAAAAATTTTCAACTAAAAAAGACGACTTTAAGAAAATCATTGAATTTTCAAACAAAAATAATTATATTTTAACAAAAGAAGATAAATATTTGACCAAAAATGAAAAAGATAAATTTTCAGTTAAAAAATCAATTTACAACTGAAAAGATAGATGTGAAAATAAAATTATTATCTTTAAAAAAAAGGAATTTTCGACAAAAATAGTTTATTTTAAACCAAGTGGTTGAATTTTTCAACAAATAAAAATATTTCTATCTAAAAACACGAATGTCCAACAAATCAGTTCAATTTCCAAACAAAGAAGATGAACTTGGGAAAATTCTTGAATTTTTGAGAAAATATTAAATTTTTTCATAGAATAATAAAATTTTCAACCAAAATGATGAATTTTTAACAAGGAAGAAAAATTATACACCAGAATAAATACATTTTCATTCAAATTGATAAAATTAAAGCTAAAGAAGATAAATGTTTGACTGAGAATGTAATAATTGAATTTTCAGTGAAAAAATTGATACACAACCAAAAAGCATGACTGAGAAAATTGCTCACTTTTCAAAAAAATAATTGAATTTTTGACTATACAAAAATATTTTTATTATTATAAATTTTACTGTATAATTTTACTGCCTACAATCCTACAGTAGATAATACGATATACAGTAGACAACTATTGAAGTAACCAATTACGTGATTGGTTAACGCTCCACTCATAGATAGCGGCGTTCGCGGGCCAAATCCTGGCTCAGGCAGATATTTTTTAACCTCTACAAATTATTTTTTCAACTTATTACCTTAACATCGAAATTCTTATTAATAAAAATTGTTAAACTTGTACGCTGATATTTCTAAATGGCGATGACATCTTCCGCAGGGGGGTTAAAATTATAATTGTTACAAAATCATTTTTTTCTAGCATACATGGATAAATCAAACCAATTTTGTTTTTTTCAGAAACAGGTTTGATGAAGCCAATTAATTTTTGTTTCAATAACAAAAAGCTCCAACCGCTAAAAATTAGATAAAACAACAACAAAATTTAGTTGGGCCAGCCATATAATATTGTTATTATATGGACAATACAAAATTTGGTTAAATCAAACATATTTGATTTAACTAAAGAATTATGTAATTCCGAAAAAAACAGCCATTTTACTTTAACACGTTATTTTCTGATTCAAGAGTTTCAGTCAATTTCATTTTTCAAAAAAGGTTAAGCAACAGTTACTTCAAATAAAAATAATTATGTAAAATAATATAGTAATAAGAATAATTTTTAAAACCGTTAAATTGAACTTCTAGGTTCGAATGTCATGTACATCATTAAAAACTAATTTTTGCTATTAAAGATTTATCATTTTAGTTGACAATTTTACTGTTCTGTTGAAATTAAATTTTTTTGACAACTTATTTCTAAACTGAAACTTTAAATATGCCATTCTTTGACAAAGAAATATTTCAGGGATGTAGAGGCAACTTTTTCATTGAAAATGTATCCTCTTGATTAAAAATCAATTTTTTCGGTCAAGCATTAAGCTACATTATTATATATTTGTATTTTTTTATACTAAATTTTTTGACTAAATTTAATTATTATATTATATATAAAATTCATTTGTTTGGCTGAAAATTCAATTACTTTTTGCAAAATTCGGTTTCTGTTTGGTTAAGACATTATTTTTTCATTCAAAATTTAACTATTCCAATAAAATATTCTTCACTTAAATTCGAATGTATCTCTTGACTTGAAAAATTAACAATTTTATTGAAAATGCATTTTTCTTTCATGATCTTTTTAACCGAAAATGGAACTATTTAATTTTTGGTGTGAAAATTAATTCTCTTTCATCCATTTTTGAAATTATTTAGTTGGATATTTATATGGAAATGTCAACTTTTACAGTTTTCGTTGAAATTTTTTTCCCTTGAGGTTGAATTTTTAATCCCTTAATTAATAGCTCATCTTCTTTTTTAAAATTATTTTTTTTGCTAGAAGATTTATAATTTCACTTGAAAATTCGACTTGTTAACAATTTAATTTTTTAAGGTAAATGAACCTATTTTGTTTAAAATTCAAGTGATAGGTTGAAAAGTATCTTTTTTGTTAAAAATTCATATTCTCGGGTTGAAAATTTAACTATTTGATACAAAATAAAACTGTTTGTAAAAAATTTGTTTTTGAATTAAAAATAAATTTTTCTGAATAAAAAAGTAACTCTCCACTTTTTGTTAAAAATTAATCTTTTTTAAATTTAAAATTCCATTGTTTGGTTAAAGCATTTAAGAAATTAAGAAAATATAAACTACAAATTTATTAAATGAAATTTGGACCAGCATTACATTAATTGTTAAAATTATTTATTAAAAAGTTATTTAATTTGTTAAAACCTTTTCTTTTTGGTAGAAAATTAATCTTTTCTTTAGAAAAAATAGTGTAAATAGTGTTGTAAACCAGAGGTACCGCGTAGGTCCTGTGATCATAAACAGGACATGGAGCTGTACAGCGACCGACCGCTATGGAGGGCTGTACACCGCCCAAAAAGGCATAGTGCTGTACACCACCTAAATACGACGTGGAGCTGTTTGAAATGATTTCCATTCATATTTTGACGCCTCTATTTCATACTGCTCCACGTCTTATTTAAGCGGTGTATCGCGCCACATCACATGTAGCCGGTGTACAGATATCCGTTCCGTTTAATTGATTTACAGCTCCAGGTCCTATCCTCCTGAAGAGGACATAAATCTGTACAGAAACCGACCACGATGGAGAGATGGACACTGCCCAAAACGATATAGCGCGGTACACCGCCTAAATACGACGTAGAATAGTATGACATTAAGGCGTCGAAATATGATACTATTAATATTTTGACGCCTCCATTTCATACCGCTACACGTCGTATTCAGGCGGTGTACCGCGATGCATCAGATTTAGGCAATGTACTCCGTTCCGTTTAATTGACGTAGAGCTTCCGGTCCTATCCTCCTAAAGAGGACTTGAAGCTGTGCAGCGACCGACCACGACGGGGAGGTGTACACCGCCCAAATACGACGTAGCGTGGCTTAGCGCCTAAATACGACGTGAAGCGGTATGAAATGAAGGCGTGTAAATATGATACCATAAATATTTCTATGTCTAAATTACATACCGCCCCACGTCCTATTTAGGCGGAGTACCGCGCTATGATGCGCTTGGACGGTATACAGCTATCCGCCAATTAGCCTGAAGTTCTTAAATCGTGAGAAAAATAATTTCTTAAAATTGGCTTTTATGTCTTCTGCGGAATAAAAATTTCGCCTTTTAAAGAAGTTCATTGAAATATTTATTTTTCTTTCTTCTGACATTTTAAAGCCAGTAAAATAAAGTCATCTGTTATCATGAAGATAGTCAGGAAAGACAAACGAGGAGAGACAGAATGAGAAAATCTCTGCCGGATTGAACTGTCTCTTTTGTGGGGTGATCATAAAGTATCCTGAGAATAAGCCAGCATTGCTTCCACCTTCCTTACTCACTGCTTTTTCTATTATGCCAACTTTTAAGCAAACAGCTTTGCTCCCTCTCACGCTTTTATTCCAAAGCTTTTCACAACCATTTCATTGTTTTAAATTTTCAAGTTGCAAGGGGATTTTAACAAATAAAGGATAACTTTTGGGTCTAAAATCTTTTAAATTATTTACCACGCACATTTTTTGTGTAGATCCTTTCTCCATCTGAACTCTGAACGTGGTTTTTGCAGTTTTCCTCTCCCCTGGCCAAACGTCCACGTGGGAGAGACTTTTTTGCAGTATATTAATTTATATTTTTGTTTCGGAATTAATCTCGTTTGTTTCAGAGTTATACTATTTGGTTAAGAACTTTAATATTTTGTAGAAGTTTCGTTTTAGTTTTGGTAGAAAATAAATGTTTGAACTGAAAAATAAGTTATTCCATTTTTTATTGAAACTGTGTCTCTTGTAACTTAAAATTCATCTTCTTTTGTAGACAAAATATCTTCTGAATTTGAAAATCAATTTTTTAGTTAAAAATACTTGTATTTTGTTAATAATTCTTTTTTTAAATATATTCATGAATAAAAAATAGACTTTTTGGTTGAATGTTGAAATATTTTCTTAAAAATTTCTTTTCTTTAGATTTATATTTGAGGGTTGCAAATTCAACTGTTTTAGAGAGAATTCGTATTTTTGGATGAAAAATTAACTCATGCATTAAAAATTGAAATTTTTCTTTGAAAATGTAACGCTTTGGTTGAAATCTTTCTGGCAGATTGAAAATTAATCTTTTCTATTGGTAAATTAACGTGATTCATTTATTTTTTTGATAGATATATTATCTTTCTTTGTGGAAAAATATCTTTTTAAACGAAATGTATTTTTTGGGTATAAATTCTTTTTTTGTGTTAAGAATTAATTTTTTTACTGAAAACGCTCCAATTCCATTTTTGGTTTAGAATTTATATCGTAAGTAGAAAATCAATCTTTTCTGTTTTAAAATTGATATATTTTCTTGATAATTCATCTTTTTACTAGAAAAAATATCTTCTTGATTGAAAAATCTACTTTTGTGGTTGTAAATTGAATGCTTTGTTTTTTTGTCGTTGATAATTAATTTTCCTCGAAGAAAATGTACAAATTTTATGTTTGGTTTAAAATTAATATTGTAAGTTGAAAATTAGTATTTTTTTATTAAGAATGTTACTGGAAAAGTTTCAAAATTCTGGATGATAATTCAACTGTTTTTTTTAATGTCTTTTTGGATTGAAAATTTAACTATTGTTGTTCAAAATTTATATTTTTTGTTGAAAATACATTTCTTACGTTGGAAATTGAACTATTTATTCAAAATTGTTATTATGATAATTTTGTGTTTTGCTGAAAAATAAATTTTGGAACTGAAAATTGAAATTTAATTCTTTAACTGGAAATTTAACTATTATATTCTTAGTCTGAATTTCACCTATAATATAATTATAAAAATCTACGTTTTGGATAAAAATACAATTCTTTGGTTAAATTTTTTAATATTTTCTTTAAAATTCATGTTGCTTTTAAGATTCATGAATCTCTTTCGTTAAAAATTCAACTATTCAGCTGAGAATTTTTGTTGCGGAGAAATAATCTTCTTTCCTCTTTTATTGTAGAAAAAATATCTTCTTGACAAAAAAACTTTCTTGTTTGAAAACTCACTGACTATTTGAATATTTGATTCTTTTCTTGAAAATTAATTTTTCGGTATGAAGATTCATAATTTAAGATGAAAATACAACTATTTAGCGGGGAATTCATTTACTTCTATTGAGAAATAATTTTCATAACTAAAAATATACCAATTTTTGGTACAAAATTTATGCATTTTGTAAAAAATCATCCTTTTTGGTAAAAATTAATTTTCTTTATTAAAAATTCATCCTTTTTAGTTCAAAATGGAACTGCTTATTTAAAAATAATTTGTTTTGGTTTAGGATTGAACAATTTCGGTTGAAAAATCTTTTTAGTTTAAATTGGACTATTTGATTGTAAATTAACTTTCTTGTTGAATATTCAAATTCTTGGGTCGAAAATTTAACTGTTTTGTAAAAAATGTTTCTTTTGAACTTGAAAAATCAACACTTTGGTAGAAAGTTAAACGGTTTGATTAAAAACTACCTTTTTGAAAATTCTTATTCTTAGTTGATAATTAAACTACTGACTTAAAAATTAAACTATCTAATTGAAAATTTAACTATTTTATCGAAAATTCGTCTCTTTTGTTATATTCAACCGGTTAAGGATTTGTTTTTAATTTTTGTTTTAAATTAGTTTTTTCTTAAATGGAATTTTAACTATTCCATTCTTGAGTGAAAATTGATGTTTTTCAATTTATTTTAAACAAATAGTTTTGCAATTAAATGTAAAGAAAGCTTGCAATAAAGAACTTTGAAATTTCTTTTTAATACTTTAAAATTGTCTGAGTACTTTTAAATTTGGACAACACAAAATGTTTTGGACTGTTTAAAAAATGTGATGCCCTACACGAAAATTTATTTTGCGTCTATAAATTACCCTTATAACACCGCCTGTAAAGCGAAGGAACTAATTCGCATCGTACAACCCCTGTGAAGGAGCTTTGATTAAAAGCAGGCCTAGAGCTAGGGTCTTGAACGCAGCTGGCGCCAAACTGCCAAACTGCCACACTAATAGTGATGCTTTAATACGACCCACATCCAAGTTGTGATGGCCTCTTATTAAAATTTTTTATATTTATTAATAAAAAATTATTTCACTTTATTATTTTTTTTATTGTTTTATTTTATCATTCAATTAGCTAATTCTTATTATCTGTTTTTATACCTAAAAATATAAAACCACAAAATACAGAACAATGAAACCAAAATATTCAATTTTCAATATTTTAAATTATTTAATAAAAATTCCATTCGCAATGAAAGTATATTTTTCCTCCAAACTAACAAATTTTTACAACAACTTCAAAATGTTTTTATTTTACCTCCATAATTTAAAAAAATCATCAAGCAAATAAAAATAATTATGGATCGTTGCCGAACTATAAAAAATTGTTTGGTGTGTTGTCAAAAGTTGATAACACGAAAAAAAACAAGTTTAATTGTTAAAAAATAACTAAATAATGCATTTGTTATTCAAGTTTGTTTAAATAATTATTAAATTTGATCGATTAATAGCAAAAAATCGGCGCTAAATAACTGGCTTCTAACTCCGTGAAATGAGCGGTATTTTATTCATAAATGCATACAATGATAAATATTTGTTTGAACAATTGTTGTTTACAATAATAAATTGATTAATGTCATCAAAATGTTTTTATTTTACCTCCATAATTTAAAAAAAATCATCAAGCAATAAAAATAATTATGGAGTGTTATCAAAAGTTGATTACACAAAAAAAAACAAGTTTAATTCTTAAAAAATAACTAAATAATGCATTTGTTATTTAAGTTTGTTTGAATGATTATTAAATTTGATCGATTAATAGCAAAAAATCGGCGCTAAATAACTGGCTTGTAAACTCCGTGAAATAAGCGGTATTTTATTCATAAATGCATACAATGATCAATATTTGTTTAAACAATTGTTGTTTAAAATAATAAATTGTTGAATGTCATCAAAATGTTTTTAATAATTTAGAAGTTAGTTATTTACAAGTATTTGCATCGAAAAAGTCAAGTTTGTACCTCCAAAAAAAGACAAATATTGCATTTGTTAATTACAGTGAATTAAACAATTATTAATTTTCATTTAGTGTGCTAATATTACAATTTTATTTCCAAGTAATATGTGATCGATTCCATAGGAAAAACTGTATTCAATCAAAAATACCTGATACGATTTTTTGTTTATAAAAATTGCTTTCAAAATGATAAATTATTTATTAACATTTACTAATTCAACTAAAAAACTCTTTTCGTCCATAAATTGTTCAAATTTAGTTCGAATCAACTGAAAAATCACCGCTTATCCACACAAGACCATTTTTATTCACTTATTTGTTTATAACAAATTCAATACAATTTCAATAGATTTTTCCCCAAGTTTTTTTTTGTTTAAAAATGATTATTTTTTCATTTAACTATTCCGCATTTTTGTTTAAATTAGTCGATTTTTTTTCTAAATTCTTCTATTTGGTACCAAATTCATGTATATTTGTGAAAAATTATTCTTCTTGATTGAAAATTCAACTACTTGCTTGAAAATTGAATCACTTTCCTAAAAATTAATTTTATTATTTGAAAATTTATTTGTTTGCTTAAAAATTCAACTATTTTGCTAGAAATTCATTTGAGGGGGGGGGGAGGTGGAAATCAATTTCTTTCGCTAGAAATGTAATCATTCCATTTTTGGTGAAAAATAAATTATTTTTTAGTTAAAAATTCAATTATAACCTATTTGTTAAAAATTCATATTTCCAGATTGAAGATTAATCATTTTTAGTAAAAAAAATTCACTATTCGGTAAAGGAATGACTTTTTTGTTAAAAATTCGACTGTTGTGTTAAAAATTAATCCTTTTTGCTTATAACAACTAAACTGGTGTTTTGAGGATTCAACTATTTTGTTACAAATTTTCTTTTTTCATGTAAATTATACTATTTTATTTCAAAGTTCGTTTTTTAATGTAGATAATAATAAAAAATTGAAATGCTTAATTGAAAGTTAGACAGATTTCCTAAAAATTCATTTTATTAGTTAAAAATTCATCTGCTTGGTTGCAAATTCTATTTTGGTGTTGAAAATCATTTTTTTAAGGTAAAAATGTAACTATTTCATTTTTGGTTGAAAATTAATCATTTGTATTTAACAGTTCAGATATTTGGTTAAAGATTAACTTATTTATTAAAAATGTATATTTTCGGTTTAATAATTCAACTTATTATTGAAAATTTTTCTCAATGGGTTAAAAATTCAACTCTTTGGTTAAAAGTCGAACTATTTCTTTAAAAATTCATATAATTAGTTGAAGGTGCCTTTTTTATATTAGCTTTGTACAAATTTTATCCTTTTTGTTTTGAAATCGAACTTTTTTGTTCAAAATTATAGCTTGGTTTTGCTTATTTGAAAATTCAACTATTAAGTTAAAAATATGTTTTCGGGGTTAAAAATAAATTTTTTAACTAAAATTCACCTATTTCATTTTTGGTTGAAAATCAATAATCATTAGTTAAAATTTTAACTTTGTAATTAATTTTTTATTTTGTTGTTCAAAATTCCACTCTAGTTCAACAATCGACAGTTTTGGTTAAGAATGTAAATGCTTTCTTGAAAATAAACTTATTTCTTTCAAATTATACTATTTAGTTTAAAATTAATTTTTGCATTAGAAAATTAATCTTTTTAATTAAAAATTCAACTATTTAGTTGAAATTTGAACTAATTTGTCAAAAATTCATTTTATTAATTGAAGATTTATCTACTTAATTTAAGATTAAACTATTTTCTTAAAATGTCGTTATTTTTGGTAGAATTAAACTATTATTGATATGAGATTACAATATTTGTTAGTTAACCCATGAACTATAACATTTTTTGCTTCTTATATTTGTGTATTGAAAATTCTATCACTTGGTTAAAAGTTGAATTACTTAATTAAAAATTAATGGTTTTGGTTAAAGATTCATATATTTGGCTTAGAATGTATCTATTTCGTTTAAAATTCGTTTTTTTTTCTGTCGAAAACTAACTTTGTCATAATAGTAAATGTAGTTGTCAACAATTTTCAGTAATTTCACCCAACTTCTCAAACTGAACCATTGAAATCGTCACTGGTTGAATCAGTATTTTAAAGTATCACTGGTCAACCAGTGAGACTTAACTGATAATCAGTCAAATTTCATTGGTTTATTTTAGGAGAAAGCAAAAGCTTTTGCGTACGAACATATAACTGCTGTACTAATTTAGCAGTGAACCTGGCTGATTAAACCAGTGAAAAAATTCCACTGAATAAACCAGTTAAATCTCGCTTCTAGCTGTTTCAACCAATGAGATTTTACTGAAAATCAGTCAGATTGCACGGGTATATTTTGAGAAGGAACAATAGCTTTTGCTCAAGACCAGATGACTACCGATACTAAGTAACTAGTGAATCTTACTAATTAAAACAGTGAAATTTAATTATAAAACCAGTGGAATTCACGAATTAAGCTATTGAGCTTAACTGATTAAGCCAGTGACAAAATTCCACTGAATGAACGAGTTAAATTTTGCCTTTGACTGTTTCAACTAGTAAGATTCTACTGGAAATCAGTGAGATTCCACTGGTACATTTTAAGAGAAAACAATAGCTGTTGCATACGACCAGAAGATTGCATATACTAAGTAATCAGTGAATCTCACTGACTAAAACAGTGGAATTCACTGATTAAACCAGTGAAATTAATGAATTAAACTACTTAACTTCACTGATTGAACCAGTGACAAAATGATACGGAATAAACAAGTTATATCTCGCTTATGGCTGTTACACTCATGAGATTTCGCTGGTAAGCAGTAAAATTTCACTGAAATACAATGAGAATTGATTGGTCTGTTTTAATAAGGAACCATAGCTTTTGCGTATGACCAGATGACTACAGATACTGAGTAAACAGTGAACCTCACTGACTAAACTAGTAAACGTCACAGATCAAACCAAAGACAAAATTCCACTGAATGAGTCAGTTAAATCTCGCTACGGGCTGTTGCAATCAGTAAAATTCTACCGGAAATCAGTGAGATTCTACTGGTATATATCAAGAGACAACAATAGCTGTTGCGTACGACCACATAAATACATATAATTAGTAACCAGTGAATTCCACTGAATCAAACAGTGAAATTTACTGATTAAACCAGGAAAATTCATCACTTAAACCAGTGAAATTCACAGATTAAACGAGTGAACGTCACTGATTGAACCGGTAACAAAATTCCACTAAATGAACCACTTTAATCTGGCTTCTGGCTGTTTCAACCAGTGATATTTCACTGGAAGTCAGTGAGATTTCACTGGTCTATTTTAACAAGGAACTTTTTAAGAAGGAATTTTTGCGTACGACCAAAGGACCACCGATACCAAGTAACCAGTGAATCTCACTGAATAAAACAGTTAAATTTACTAATTAAACCAGTGAATATCACTGATTAAACCAGTGATAAAATTCCCATTATTGGAACGGTGAAAGCCTACTGATTTTCAGTGGTACACTTCTAGCTATCTAAAATAATGAGATTTCACTGGAAATCAATGAAATATCACTGGTTTATTTTAAGAAAGAACAATAGCTTTGGGATTTAGTCTGAAAGTAAATGTTTTTCTCATTTTCGGACTTAAAACCCACAGGAGGGTTCTCCAGCATTCTTGGCTTATCTGCTCCCCGACAAAAACTATAAAAGAAGGAGGATATCAGGCTTGAGGACGGTAGATCGATGGGGCGAGATTAGCGCAATCCCACTCGAAAAAAGCCTGGGATTTCCCTTGTCTAACCGACGGCTCAGGGCAATTCAACATACGGTGCCAAATTCTTTCCCACTTTGAGAACGACTTCTCGATTATTGAAACAAACAGTTTCATTTTCACGCTTTTTTTCTTAAGTACCGTCAGGAATTAGGGTCAATTTTTTCCCTTTCTATTTTTTATTTTCATAATAGATACATTTATTGAACAAAAAGTTTTTGATCTACGATTAAGTTGATAAATATGGAAATGACAACTAGATAAGGTGCAAAAATAAAATTTTACAAAATGAAGAAAAATTTTTGTCTGCTGTAGGTTTTCTGATATAAATTTTTTTCAAATTATATTAACATCTTTTCCCTAGGTTAAAATTGTAACGGTTTTGTTAAAGGTTAACTTTTGGTTAGAAATTTATTTATTTCATACAATTTTTTTCTCTTTCTGGACTGCAAAATTCGAATTTTGGTGAAGAGATAATATCTCGGTTTTAAAAAATTCAACTGTTTTTTATAAAATTATTCCGTTTTGTTACATATTTTACTTATTTGATTAACGGTTGACCTTCTTTGATAAAACTTAATTTTTAGTTGCAAATTCACCATTTGAGTTAAAGATTCATCTAGTTGTTTAAATATTCCAATTTTTATTTGAAAATTCATCAGGTTTGTTAAAAATTAGTTTTTGGGTAGAAAATTAATCACTTTGGTTCAACATTTGTCGTTTTTGTTGAGAATCAAACTTTTTAGTTTGAAAATTTAACTATCTAGGTCAAAATTCAACTATTTTGTTGATAATTTAATTTATTTCAAATCAAACATGTGTTTTTTTATTGGAATATCAACGATTTAAATTTTTTATAATAATTTATTCTTTTCTTGAAATTTCAACTCTGTGTTGAAAAAATTTTTTTATAAGGTTTATTATGTTTTGTTCTGAAATTCGACAATTTGGTTAAAAATTCCACTATTTAGTTAAAAGTCATCTTTTTGGTGAAAAATTTTACTACTTTACTAAAATTTGAATTATTTTGTTAAAAATTTAACTCTCTAATTGACTTAGATGACAATTTATGTACTGTAGAAAAAATTCGTTTCATTTCTCAGTGTGATTAATTTTTTTTTGTTATATATAATTCTGCTATATTGTTGACGATTTCTATACTTTTTTTGAACATTCGTTTCATTTTCAGTTAAAAATTAATTTTTTACTGATAATTTAAATGATCAATTTTCGATTGGAAATTTATCAGTTTTAGTTAAAAACTCAATTATATGCTAAAAAATTATTCTTTTTTATCTGAAAATTTAAGTCTTAAGTTAAATGTAGAATTCTTTTCTTAAAAATTCATTTATTTTCTAAGATTTATTATTTTAATTAAGAAACAGATCAGAACAGATTGAAAATTTAACTATTTTACTGAAAACTGTTTTGTTTCTATTGGTTAAAAATGAATCTTTTTTGAAAATTCATATTTTCGAGTTGAAAATTCCACTTTTTTATCGGAAATCGGTTTTTTTTTGCTTAAAAATGTCGCAATTTATTAAAAAGTTACACTCATAGGTTGAAAATTAACTTTTTTGTTCAAAATTTAACTTGAAAAAAAAAAGTTTTGTTGAAAATTATTTTTTATCCGTTGCAGTTTTGATTAAAAATATATCCTTTATAAGTTGGAAATTAAATTTATTCTGTATAAAATAATTTTTCCTTCGGTTTCAAAATTCGTCCCTTTTAGTAAAAATTTAATATTGTTTGGATCAAAGTTAAACTTTTTGGTTAAACACTAATATTATTGGGTGAAGGATTAAAAATATTTTACTAAAATTTAATCTTATTGGTTGAAAATTATTTTCTTCGCATAAAAATTTAGTTATTCTATTTTTGGGAGAAAATGCAATTCTTCGGTTGATAATAATCTTCCTTGTTTAAAATTATAATTTTTTGGTTCAAAACTCGTAGGTTAAAAATGGTTTATTTCAGTTAAAAATTTGTCCTTTTTGTTAAAAATTTGAGTATTTTGTTTCGAATATCGTTTTTTGTTGAAAATTAAGTTTTTCGACTTAAAATGTAACTATTACATTTTTCGTTGAAAATTAATCTTTTTCAGTTAAAAGTTTTATTTTCTGTTAATTTATTAAAAACAAAAATAAAGATAATGAATAAAGAGAGCAGATTTAATGGGACGACTGAAAAATCCGGAAAAATAAAATTCCCGACACTGTAAAATACCCGAATTAGAAAATTCCCAATTAATAAAATACACGAATAATAAAATTAGCGAAAAATAAAAATACCGAATTGGAAAATTGCCGAAAAATAAAATTCACCAATAATAAAATTGCCGAAAAATAAAAATACCGAATTGGAAAATTCCCGAATAATAAAATTTTCGAATAGTAAAATTTCAGAATTATAAAATTCCCGAATTGCAAAATTCCCGAATAATAAAATTCCCGACAGTTTATAATATTACCGAATTGGAAAATTCCTGAATAATAAAATTCCCGACAGAAAATTCCCGATTTATAAAATATCCGAATTGGAGAATTCCCGAATTTCAACAATTAGAATTTTTTTAAATATATTTTATTGATGGCAAATACAACAATAAAATATTAGTTTCAAAAATTATTTTTAACATTTAAAATTTCGAAGCTTATTTCTTGAATTTAAAATAGCAATAAACTTAAATAAAATATTTCTAGGTAACGCAGTTTTCTTTTAATGTTTACAGTGTTTCAAAAAATCCAAAAACGTTCGCAAAGATAAAATTTTAAATTAATATATACATGCATACATATATTAAGTTATTATTTGAAAAGCTTTGTGAGGTACAGAGAAAATTTAGGGATAATTTTTTTTCTTCAAAGCGCATGTTTTTACAAATTTGGTAGGTGATACAAAATTAAATTCTTCTTTCAAAGAAAAAATTATTGCTTACATTTGTACGCTTTTTTGAATTTTCCAATTCGGATATTTTATAAATCGGCAATTTTCTGCCGGGAATTTTATTATTCGGCAATTTTCCAATTCGGTAATATTATAAACTGTCGGGAACTTTAATATTCGGGAATTTTCCAATTCGTTAATATTATAAACTGTCGTAAATTTGATTATTCGAAAATATTCCAATTCGGGAATTTTATAATTCTAAAATTTTATTATTCGAGAATTTTATTATTCGGGAATTTTCCAATTCGGTATTTTTATTTTTCGGCAATTTTATTATTGGCGAATTTTATTTTTCGGCAATTTTCCAATTCTGTATTTTTATTTTTCGGTAATTTTATTATTCGTGTATTTTATTCATTGGGAATTTTCCAAATCGGTATTTTTATTCTTCGGCAATTTTATTATTCGGGAATTTTACTGTTTTGGGAATTTTATTTTTCGGGACTTTTCAGTCGTCCCGATTTAATAACAAAAATTAATAAACAGAGCCAATTTAATGAAAATAATTTATAAACACTGTCAATTTAATAAAAATAATGAATAAAGAGAGTCGATTTATTAACAAAAAATTTTTTTAATTATTTAAAACTGGAGTCGATTTATGAAAAATAATTAATAAACAAAGTCAATTAATTAAATATAATTTTAAAAAAGAGTTTAATAAAAGTAAAGAATTAAAGAATTTAATTTAAATGTTTAATAAACGGAGTCGCTTTTTAAAAAATAATTAATAAACAAAGTCCATTTAATAATAATAATAATAATAATAATAATAATAATAATAATAATAATTAATAAACAGAGTCGATTTGCTAAAAATAATTGATAAACACAGTGGATGGAATATCTTCAGAAATACAAAGCTTTAAATTTGTGTTTGGTTTAGCTGTTTTGAATATTTGGAATTCATCCGACGGCACGATTCAGCCCTTATCGCGCCACAACATATGCCAAAATACAAATATAGCGGAGCAAAGATGAACCCTTCCACCTCCTATGGTGTGTAATCTGTCCTCAGCCAGTCGACAAGTGAAAATTCTTCAGTCTAATTCTAAATCCTCGATTACTATGCACCCTTCTACTCTCTTGTCAAAATAAACCCCCACAAAACACAAAGTGCTTTAAATTCCAAAGGGAAAAAGTTTCTGAACGTTCCTGAATGATTAGAATTTTTTAAAATTGTTTTTTTTTCAGACGAATTCCTGAATAATGAATTTGTTTATAACAGGTTATCTACTAGGGTGGTGGACATACTCTTGTAAGAATAAATAAATAAATTTATAATTTCTAATAAATAAAATAATAATCGCGAAAATGAAAGAAATTGTGGTTATAAACAATAAATAATTTTTTTAATAAACACGTTTGTTAACTTGTTTTAAACCTTACATCACTATAAGCAAAAAGCGGCCCAACATTTTTAGAGTTCAGAAAAAATCGCAACTTTTCTGCACTTGTCTAAAATAAAATACTAATAAACAATTACAAATTGTTTAAACAACTATGTAACTTTGAATTGTTACTTAGATTATACTTAAAAGCTGGATGAAATTTAGAATTTTTGAAGAAACCACAAATATTTAGCAATAATAAAAAAGAAAATAGTTATGAACAATAATATATTTCTTAAATTATTATTTTTGTTTAATTGAATTAACTAGTCACTCCAAGTGAATAGCAGACACATGTTGCAAAATTTTAGAAACAATTTCGCAACTTTCTGGCTTTACCAAAATTGAATATTATTAGCAATAATTAAAAATTGTTTAAACAGTTTATTTTGATAACTTTTTAAAATTATTTACAGCACTTTAATCAAAAATGGAACAAAAAGTGGAAAATTTTTGAGAAAAAAAATGCAATTCTCTAGCATTATTCTAAGAGAATATCAATAGTAATAATGATAAATTGTTTAAACAATTATTATATGTCAAAATTACTAAGGTATTAAATCACTTTGATTGAAAAGTAAAAAATTATTTAAAGAAACTAAAACTTTCTAGCAGTATTGTAAAATAAAATTGCTAAAAACAATAATAAATTGTGTAAAGAATTAATGTGAATATCTAATTATCAATACAAAGTAGTGATTCCAAAATTTTTAACAAATAAAAAATTTGGAAGCGAGAAAGAAAAATAATTGTATTCAAATTGTTGAACTTTATCTAAAAAACTAATTTACTGTACAAGAGTTGAATTTACAACTTTTTAAAATTTTTTCACAAAAAAATACATTAAAACCGAGAAGATTAGTTTCCTACGGAACAGGCGCAACTTCAACTACAAAAGATTAATTTTTGACCAAAAATAACATAGTTAAATTTTTAGTAACAAAACTAATTTTTAACACAAAAAGCGATGTTGCAACAAAACAGTTAAATTTTTCACCAATTTGATGAATTTTCTAGACAAATGATCGAATTTCCAACTTAACTAACGAATTTTTAACAAATAAAGAATTTTCAAGAAAATCCATTAGTTTTTAACTAAATAGGTCCATTTTCAACTAAAAAGATATATTTCAAAAAGAACATAAATTTCTGTCTAAAAAATATTAATTTTCTTTATTTTTTCTCCATTCTCAATTTTTCAATAAGAAAATCAAACTAAATCAAACACTTTTTTTGGTCATGAAAGAAATATAATTTCATCCAAATTGTTAAATTTTCAACCAGAAATTTGAGTTTTCGACAACAAATTTTAATTTTTGATAAAAACTTCATTTTTAACCGAATGGTGATATTTTTAACAAAAAAATTAGTCCCAAACCAAGAATATTAGTGTTCTACCAAATAAGACAAATTTTCGACTAGAAAAGATCAAATTCCGACCAAAGATAAAAAAGTTAATTTTTCAGTAAAAAAAAACTAATTTTCAACATAAACAACTAATTTTCATCAAAATAGTCCAATTTTCTACAAGTGCAGTGAATTTTCCAACCTAAAAACGAATGTTCATTTAAAAAAAGAAAATATTTTTATTTCAATTAATGATATTTAAAGCGAAGAGACGAATTTGCTGCACAACAATTAAATTTCCAACCCAAAAATATGAATTTTCGATAAAAGAGTTAATTTTCGAGAAAAACAGTTTTATTTTTTTTACCTGAAAGGAAGAAATTTCAAAACTGGAAATTTAATTCTCTACTAAATAGCAAAATTTTTAACCCTAAAATATGAGTTTTCATCCAAATAGTTGCATTTTCAACCAAACTGTTGCTGAAAAACTTTATTGCAAAAATTAATTAATTTTTTCCCAAACAATTTTTTATTTTTCCTGACAATTAATATTCATTTTAAAAATAAAATATTTCATAAACACAAATTTTAAAATGTTGAAAATTTAACTGTTGTACAGAAAATTAGTTTTTTAGCTAAAAATTCAAGAATTTGAATACAATTATTTTTCTTTCTTGATTGTTATTATTTTATTAGTTAAAAAATTTTTTAGTTTTTATGAAAAATTCAGTAGAGACTACTTTTTACTGGTAACTAGATATTCAAATTAAGTATTTGCACAATTTATTATCGTTTTTAGAAGTTTTCTCTTAAAATAGAGCTAGAAAGTCACAGTTTTTTCAATAATTCTCCAGTTTTTGTCCACTTTTCAATAAAAGTGATTAATGACTTTAGTAATTTTAACATAAAATAATTGCTCAAACAATTTATAATTATAACTATTAATATTCTCTAATAATAATGCTAGAAAATTGCTTTTTTAAGTAATTTTCCACTTTTTGTTCGATTTTAATTAAAGTGCGGTAAATAATATTCAATTTGAATAATGCCATGGAGTTGGGGTTTTTTCTGAAATTTTACACGATTTGAAATTAAAATGATTGATATAAAATTCAAGTGAAATTTAATCTCTTTTGGTTGGAATGTCAAATATGATATTGGTTTGCTAAGAATGATTTTTTTGAAGTTCAAAATCAAATTATATTGCTAAAAAATCATCTCTTATGGGCGAAAAGTCTTTTGCTTAAAATAAATAAATAAATTTGAACATTTTAAATATACATTTGAAATACTGTCTTATTCCGTTTATCTTTTCATTTCTGGAAACACTAAATTACGTACCTAAAGTTACATACAGTAGAAAATACATTACATAGTCAGACATGCGCACAGTGTGATAAAAGTGGAATTTTTGTTTCAATCAATTACTCACGAAAAATATTAAAAAGGACCATTAATAAAAAAATTAACGTTCAATAATAATAAGAGACCTTTATGATGAACCTAGTCTGCATAAAACTAAATTCACAAAAGAAGCTCAAAAATAATTTGATTTTCTTATTGAAAAATTGAAAATAGAGAACAAAGAAAGAAAGTTAATATCTTTTAGTTAGAAATCTATTTTCTTTTTGAAATATATCTTTTTAGTTGAAAATGGAACTATTTAGTTAAAAACTAATGGATTTTCTTGATAATTCTCTTTTTTTTTAATCCAGTTATTTGGTTGAAAATGTATGAGTTGTCTAGAAAATTTATCTTCTTCAGTTAAACTTGACTATTTTATATTAAAAAAAAGAACATTCTTCTTTTATACCTGAAAAATACGAGAGTTTAGTAGAAATTAAATTATTTGTTTGAAAAATAACTTTTTAGTTAAAATTTTATATTTGCAGTTGAAAATTTAACTATTTTGGTAAAAATAAACTATTTAATTCAAAACCAAAGTACAAATATTAAAAATTTATCTAATTAGTAAGAAATTTCATTCTCCTGTTGAAAGTTTAGTTATTTTGAAGAAAATACAAATCTTTTTACACTATTCATCTATTTTGGTAAAAAATCCTGCTATTTTTTTAAAAATTAAATTTTTGGTTCGGAATTAATCACGATTGGTCAAAAATTATAATATTGATTTGAAAATTAAAATATTTTTTGAAAATCATTTTTATTGTTTGTTGCAATTAATTTTCTTCGCTGAAAATTTAAGTTTTGTGTAATTGGTTGAAAATTGATCTTTTCTCGTTGAGAATTTATGTATTTTGCTGAAAATATGTTTTATTTTAGGTTTGAAATTATTTGTTTTTAACTTAAAATAGTTGAAAATTCCATTAATGCGTTTGAAAAAATAACTATTTAATTACAAGTTAACTTTTTTAATAACAATTTACAACTTCGATTTTAAAATTAAACTTTTATTTGGTATTTTTTTATTTAACTGTTTGGTTCAAAAGCCATTATTTTCGTTAAAACTTTACGTTTTGGATTAATGGTCTAACTGATCTGTTTTACAATCCGCTTTCTTTTTTTTTGAAAATAATTTTTTTCAAATCAAAATTTGACATACATTTTTTTTATTCAAAATGCATATTTTTTGTTTAAAATGCAAAATTAAAATGCAATTAAAATTCAGTTAAAATCACTCGATATGGTAGGGAATTAGAGCGCATCTAATAGAATTTAATATTTTACTCGAATTGATTTTATTTTTATTTAAACTTTTTTAAACAATTAAAACTAGAAAAATTCAGAAATTTAAAGCTTTTTTATAAGAACAGGCTTGTGTATTATTTTTTTTCAAATTATTCTAAAAAACATATTAAATGAAAAACAACCCCCCCCCCCACTCTACAACTTTCTGTAATTTACAGAAAATTCTTTTGATTCAAAGAACTGTTTTTTCAATTCTGATGAAAATTTATTTTGTATTCAAAATGATTTGCTTAATTTATAAATAATTTTTGCTTAAATGTAAACAATTATGTTAGGAAAATTGTTTCTTAAATTTAAGTAAAATATTTTTTTGCTTGCATTTTGTTAATAATAAAGTACTAACCTGAATATTTGAGATTGCTATGCTCCCTGGTGAGGGAGTATTGGTTTTCGGAACCCATGAGTCTGGTTGGTGAGTGTGTTCTGGCAAAATTCTGAAATTCGAAAAAAGACCCCTTTGCTGTAAATTTTTTTATAAAAAATAGCACGATATTTATCAAATTTAAAAAAGCCGAGTAAAAAAGAGGCTCTAAGAAAAATAAGAAATACATTTGATAATAAATGTGAGATGAGATGAATAATGGTCTTACATATAAGTATTCCTTGATCGCTGTGATTTTAGTGCCAATCATTTGTACATTGTCCATGTCTCTGCAGTGTCCCTCGCCTCAGTTCCTACAAATTTAATTTAATTTAATTTAATTCTAATTGAATTATAGGATTAGTTAAACTTTTAAATTTATAATTTTAATTTTTAAATAAGGTTAAATTTTTTGCGAAGCGGTTAAGGAACATCGACGAACGGCAGACAGAGCGACCAAAGAAACATGGACATTATAATGCTTTAATGATGCCTGAATCAGATAAAGATTGTAAAATCAAAATAATTTTGAAGAAAACAAACATTTTTGTTTTCCCTAGTTGCCTTATTCTCAAATATATTTATTTATATTTGTTTTTAATGAGTTATTCTATTGTTAGCTGAATTTTCGAAAATAAAGATGGTTTAAATAAATAGGTGAATTTGCAACAAAATACTTATATTTTTGTCCAAATTTTGAAATAAAAAAGGAAGATTCACAAGGAAAGGTTCAATAATTCGTATTTCATGTGTGAATGTATAAATTTTAATGCAAAACGACGAATTTTCAACAACAATATTTCGACTAATAAAAATGGCTTATCACAATAGTTTAATTTTACACCTAAATGGATTAATTTTAGATTAAGAATATAATTTTTAGTAACTAAAAACCAGCCATCGAATTTTCAACTCGTTGAAGTCAACTAAAAAAAGAATTTTTAATAAAACAGTTAAATCCTCACCCAAAATTCTGCTTTTTGAAAAAAATATATTAATTTTTTCCTAAAAAAGACAAATTTTCAAAAAAACAGATTAAATTAAATAAGTAATTTAATTTAGAACCAAACAGTTGAACATTTTCACAAAAATAATTTTTAAAAAACTATAAAGTTATATTTTCTACCAAAATATTAAAATTTCAAAACAAATGGTTAATTTAAAAACAAAAGTTTTTTTCCAAAAATGGATTAGTTACATTTTCAGTTTAAAACAATAATTTTTGATGCGAAAAAGAAATTTTCGGCCAGTTTAATTGTATATAAATAAAATAAATAATAAAAAAAAACAATTTATAAAAAATAATTAAATCCACAGTCAAAAAGATGAATTTTCAAAAAAGAAAATTAATTTTATTTCGAAAAAGTCAAATTTTTAACAAAATGCATTAATTTTCCACAACCAGTTGAATTTTTTATCAAGAACCAAATACTTGAATTTTAAACTACAATAGTTGAATTTTAAATCCAATAGTTCAATATAAAAATGTTTGCTAGTGAAAATGGAAGTTACATTTTCAGTAATAAAATATTAAATTTTCAAAAAAAAAAACGAATTTTGTATAAGTTTGTTTAAATTATAAAAGGAAAATTTGTAACAAAATAATTAAATCCATAGCCAAAGAGATGAACTTTAAAAAAAGAAGAATAATTTTAAACTGTAAAAACAATTCTTAAAGAAAATAGATGAGTTTTCCACAAAACAGTTAAATTTTCCACCAACAACCAAATACTCGAATTTTTTTATAGAAAAAGTTGAATTTTCAACCAAATAGTTGAATTTAAAAAAAAGCATAAGTTTAAAAAAAATAGAATTTTACATTTTTTAACAAAATAGATCAATTTTCTACAAAACTATTAAATTAATTAATTTTCAATATACAATCAATTGTCTTTCAGTTAAATTGGAATAAAAAGGATAAGTTTTCAACATAATAGTTGAATCCAGTCAAAACGATGAAGTTTAAAAAAAGTACATTAATTTTTTCTTAAAAAGTCGAATTTTTAACAAAATAGATGAAAACCCCCCAAAAACTAATTTTTTCTGTAAACATGCTAATAATAATTTTAATAATCTTCAAAATCCGGCCGTTTAGATTTTTGAATTTCTTTTTGTGTGCAAGTAATATTTAAACAATTAATATTGAATCTGCGTATAGTAAGAACTCATCGTTGTAAAAAATAAATATTTGTTGTTTATAATAAAAAATAGTATAAGCAGTTTCTCCAATTAAATGGTTTTTAAGAGAGAAAAATTATTATTTTTCTTTATAGAATCTTGATTTGGATAAAAATTAAATTCACGATTGTTATAAACAAATTAATATCTAAATTTGCACCGCTTGCAGTTTTCTGCATAGAAGGTCATTTTTTAAGGTTCAATGTTGCAAAAATTTTGATATCGATATTTCAATAATTTAATTAAAGAATAATAAATAATCGTCTTTAATAATAACAAATAATATAAAAAATAGGAATGAAATCCATCAAAAATCGTCTGTTGGAGTATTTTTTATACTTTTTGTTGTAATAAATAACAATTATTGATTGTTTATTGATGTATTGTTAATTAAAATTTCAGTTTCTACATATTGTGAATTGCTACGGAGAAAAATGAAACTTTATTTGAAAATCTGTTATAGCTGCAAATTTTCCTAAAAGTTAGTTTATAACAATCGTCAGTTTAATAAGGTTTATACAGAAAATCAATATTAGCTTACGTACAAGGAAACTTATTGCCGAAAAATATTTTTTCGTTGAAAAACTCTTAAAATATGAGATTTGTTAAATATATTTTTTATAAGCAACTGAATTTATTTACTTTTAACAATATTACGTAGTTGCAATTCTATTCCGAAATAGTTTAAATTTATTTAATTAGGAGGTAGAAATGTGGCCTGGAGATAACAACCAAAATTCAATAATTGTTGATATATTTATTATTAATTGATTATTAATTTATTAATAATTTATTTTAAACGAAAAAATGTACTTTATCCTACAAAATATGGTCCTTTCACAAAATACTTGAATTTTTAACCTGACAATATAAATTTTCAATAATAAAAACAAAAACCAAAAAGACGAATTCTCAACAACTAAACAAGAAGAACTTTGAACTAAAAAAATCTATTTTGAAAAATGGTAAAGTTACATTTTAGTTAAAAAAATCATTTTTAACCAAAAGAAGGCTTTTTTGCTAAACTAGTTAAGCTCTCAACCAAAGAGATTAATTTTTAACTGAAAATCTTATATAATTTTTTCCTAACAAAGTTTGAATTTTGAAACAAGAAATGAGTTTCTACAAAAAAATTTATTTTTCATTTCTAAACAAATAAATTTTTTACTAAAACGGATGAGTTTTTAACAAAATCATTAAATCCTTGACCAAAAAGTTGCAGTTTTTATCCAAAAAGAGGATATTTATGTTAAAACCGATGAGTTTTTATTTAAAAAACAAAAAAAAATTTTAAACAAAGAGTTTTTTTAACTGAAAAGAATGAATTTTTAATAAGATAGTTGAATTCTATTCAAAATAGTTGCATTTTTATCCAAGAATGATGAAATCTTTTTTAAAACAGATAAACTAAAAAAAAAATTTAATTTTTACCCAGAAAAGATTTCAGTTCTCTTTTCAACATCAAAACATTAAATTTAAACAAATAGTAAATTTCCCACAAAGCAGCAGAATTATTAATCTAATAGTCGCATTTTTATTCACGAAAGATAAATTTTTTATAAATAGGTGAATTTCTAAATTAAGAAGACAAATTTTCAAAAACAGAGGTGAATTTTTCATCAGCAAAAAATATAAATTTTAAACGAAAGAGTAATGGTCCACGAAAAGGGTTGAATTTCTAACCCAATAAAATGTTTTTTGACAATACACTTTAATTTTCAACCAAAAATGATGTTTTTTTAGGAGATCGTTAAATTTCCACTCAAATCATAAAATTTATAACTAAAAAGATAATCTTCAGGAGAAAATTTTTGCGAATTTGTAAAAATTACGTACATGACTGAAGGACCCCTCCCCCTACCGTAACAAATCGTAACAAAATGTTACGACCCTCCCCCCACCCTCCACCTTGAGCTGAAACGCAATTTCAGAATGGTCTTTAATCAATATATAAAGAACTTTGTCAACTAAGATGTTCCAAAACAAAGATGCAAGATTCAAAATTTAAAGTGCAGTCTAGTTCGATTTATATTCGCTATCAGTTTAAATATTATTGCGCAGAAATAATTGGAAAATCCAAGCTAGTCAGCTTTTTAAGAATCTAATAGTGATCTCTTCTAAAAAAAAATTATCTAAATGCGTCAAGAAATAGAGCTTCTAGAGAATTATGAATATTAAATTTCGGGTTTGGATGACTTTTTTTAACTCACCTTTTTCAACCTTTTTGATAGGGCTTGTTGGGATTCAGCTGGGAATCTTAAGGGTGGCTCAATCGGTGCGTCGACGGCGACGGCGACGAGGGAGCGAGTTTTCGACGACGGGCTTTGGGGTGGTTTCCGCGGGACTGCGACTGACGACGCCTGGCACTGTCGTGTCTCGGCCTGGGGTTGGCCTGACCCAGTTTCCGCGAGCTTGCGGGGGATGATTGTGGAGAGGCGTGGTCGTTTAAATAAGGGTGGGAAAGCACGTGGGCGTCGAGCGGGCGGACCTCCCTTGAACCAATAGTTGGCCTCCGCGTGACGTCAGAGGGGTGTTTTCACCCCGTTGAACGAGAGACTGCAGAGGGTTACCAGTGTGAGTACAACGAAGGATCCGGAATTCCATCACAGGCTGGCATAGTATAGGTATGTAGTTATATATAAGTATCTGTCTACGCACGAGTTCAAACACCTACTACTGGATTTTCTTGAAATTCCGGCTCTCTATTTTACTTCATAGTACATGTTGTCACATCGTTTGGTGCTTTCTGAAAGAATTATCGATGCTGTTTGTTCATCAAGTGTCCAAAGAAGTGCTAGGGAGAAGGATACAACTACCTGATCTTCTGGAAATTTAGAAGATTGCCTATATTGGCTGTTGGTGCTTGTTTAAATAATTGTCCATGTCGTTTGTCCATACACTGTCCAAGGAAGCGTGAGAAAGGAGGATATCACCTACTGGTTAAAAATTAAATTACTGGTTTAAAATTCCAAATATCGCCGGTCCGATCACCCTACTCTATTGTAGGATAGGCGATGCGATAGTGAAGATTTAAAGAAAATGAGGTATTAGGTAAAATCCTTCTGTTTCATGCTACTTTGAACAGTGGATAAAGCATCAGGTTTATTCATCCACTGCTCGAAGAAGCTCGAGAGGAAAAGATATCTAAATATTTTTTTTTTAAATGTCGAAATTCGCCTATCCTAAAATACAGTACATTTCGTTTATTCATCCACTTTTCAAAGAAACGCGAAAGAAGAAATCATCTACTATCTGCTTTTATTAAATTTTCAACCGTCGCCTATGCTATCACATTACTCTATTGCAGAATAGGCGATTCTCAAGATTTAAAGAAAATAAGGCAGTAAGAGATAACTTTCTTTTCCATGCTTCTTTGAACAGTGGATGAAACATCAAGTTTGTTCATCCACTGTTTAAAGAAGATCAAGAGCTTGGGGGTGGGGGGAAAGGATATTTCCTACTGTGTGATTTTCTTAAAATTCTAACCATCGCCTAACCCACCATACTACTCTATTGTATAATAGGCAATGCGATAGTAAAGATTTAAAGAAAATGAGGTATTAGGTGATACCCTTCTGTTTCGTCCTTCTATGATTAGTGGATAAAGCACCAGGTTTATTTATCCACTGCTGCAAGAAGCTCGAGAGGAAAGAATATCTAGCTATTTTTTTCGAATGTCGAAATTCGCCTATCCTAAAATACAGTACATTTTGTTTGTTTATATACTGTTCAAAGACGCCTGAAGGAGGACATCACCTACTACCTGATTTTCCTGAAATTTCAAATATCACCTATCCTACCACACTACTCTATTTTAGGGTACGCGATGTTCAAGATTCAAGAAAAATGAGAAAGCAGGTGATATCCTTCTGTTTCATGCTTGTTTAAACAGTGAATGAAGCATCAGGTTTGTTCATCTACTGTTGAAAGAAGCTCGGAAGACGAGGGTATTTACCTGTCTTTCATCAAATGCCAAACTTCGCCTAGTCTACAATGCAATACATTTTGTTTGGTCATGGATTTTCCAAAGAAGTAAAAGAGAAGGATATCACCTACTCTCTGATTTTCCTAAAATTTCAACCATCGCTGAACCTACCACACTACTCTATCGTAAGCAAGGCGATAGCCAATATTTAAAAATTAGGTAGTGGTGATTCTTTTGTTTCGTGCTTCTTTAAACAGTGGATAAAGCATCAGGTTTGTTCATCCAATGTCCGAAGAAGTACGAGTGAGTAGGATTATCAGCTACTAACTTATTTTTTCAAAATTGCGACTATCGCCTCCTACCTCACAATGGATGCACCCGCTTCGCTTGGGGTTTGCTGAAAGAAGGATGTCACTCGAGCAGGATCACTATCCTAAGGAACAATAGATTATATATATACCATGTACTGGGGATAACGTGTCTCAAACAGGAAAACAGACCAGTAAAGTTGAATGCGTTTCATGAAAGCAATGAGGACTAGATATTACAAAAGCTTTGTTATTACCTTCCACGCCTTTCGCGCCTTCCTGAGCTTTTGTCTTCGCAATATAAATCTCGTCAGAATTGGATTTAAAAGACGTTCTTAACGGATCAATAAAATTGCATAGTCAATCACTTGTTAGAAATAATGACTTTGAGTATTTAGGTATCGTATGGTATATAAGTTTTTTTTAGAATATTTAGGTATTTTACGATATTCAAGTATTTTAGGGTACTTAAGTATTCGAGACATAACTGGGTATTTAAGGTATAGCCAGATACTTACGGAATGCAAATTTATGGCATTTATTGTAATAATAAATAATTTGGTATTCAAGGTATTTGAGGGCATAAAAGTATTTTAGGATGTTTAAGTCTTTCAGAGGATTTAGGTGTCTTCGAACACTTAAAAAGGTATCTTGGGGTATTTTAGGTATCTCAAAGTATTAAATTGTCTAAAAGTATTTTCATGTACGTAAATACTTGAGAGCATTTCATGATTTTGCGATATTCATGTTTCTTTGGGTATTAGAGTATTTTAGGGTATACAATATTTTTGGGTATTCAAGTGTTATAGAGTATTTAAGAATGTTTTTGTATTTTAAGTACTTTATGGTATTAAATTCTCTCAGGGTATTTACCTATTTGAGTGTAATCAATTGTTTAAAAATATTAAAGTATCTCAGAGGATTTATTTATCCAAGGGGATTTAGGTATTTTAGGTACTTAGGTATCGTCGAGTATGCAGATATTTTGGGGTATTCAAGAATTTTAAGGTTTCATATTATTTTATGATATTCAGCGAATTTAAGATATAAAGTCTTTTTGGGTATTTAAATGCCCTAGAGTATTTCGGCATCTACAGATTTAAGGATATTCCATTATTTTAGAATATTCAAATATCTTAGGGCATTAAACTATTTTCAAATATTTAAAGTATTTTGGGGTATTTTAGTACCTTCAAATATTTAGGTAACTAAGGGTGTTTTAGATATTTTAAAGTATTTAATTTTCTGAGGTTATTGATTTATTAACAGGTAATCAATTATTTTGCGATAATTAAGTATCTTAGACAATTTAGGGATACTAAGGGACTTAAGTATTCAGGAGTGTTAAAATATGTAGAGTATTTAAGTATTTAATAACATTCTATTATTTTACGATTTTAAAGTATTTTAGTATTTTATGATAAATCAAGTATTTTAGGGTATTTAAGTTTTTTAGGGTATATAATTATCTCAAGGTATTTGAGGGATCTCATGGTATTAAATTATCTAAGGGTATCTAAACGTTTATTTAATCAAGTATTTATGATATTTAAGTATCTTAGAGAATTTTGAGGTCCCGGAGGATTAAAATATTTTAGTATATTGAAGTATTTCAAGGTATTTAAATATTTCAACGCATTGAAGTATTTTATCGAAATAAAGTATTTTAGGGTATTCAAGAATTTCAGAATATATGTTTATGTCAGGGTATTTGTACATTTTACATTTTTCGAGTATTTCACAGTATTTGAGGATATAGAAGTATTGTAAGGTATTTAAGTACTTTGGGATAAATAAAGTAATTTCGGGTATTTGTTTGTTTTAGATTATTTAGGTATCTTAGAGTATTTTAGGTATCTCGGAGTATTATATTTCAGGGTATTTAAACGTTCAAGTTAGTCAGTTATTTATGATATTTAGGTGTCTTAGAGAATTTCTAGGCCCCGGAGAACTGAAGTATTTTAGGATATTGTAATATTTCAAGGAGTTAAAATATTTTAAAGTATTGAAGTATTTTAAGGTATTTAATATTTCAGGATATTCAAGTATTTCAAGTTGCCTAAATAATTTAGAGTATTCAAGTAATTTATAGTATTAAATTATCTCAGTGTATTCGAGAATTTTAGAAAATTAAATGATGTTATGTTACTTAAGTATTCTAAGGTATTTGAATATTTTGTTGTATTCGAGTATTTTGCAGTATTGAACTATTTTAAGATATTAAAATATTTTCTGTTTTTAATGTTTTTTCTGGTATTCAAGTATATTATAGTATTTACATATTTTACGGTATTAAGGTATTTAGGTTATAACTTGGCAAATAGGGTATATCTAGATTATTAATTAGTTTTTAAATAATTTGCACAAATATTTTCAGTTTAAAAAAATGTAATCAATACATTTTTTGCAAGTTCCACCAAATTTTGTAGATAATATATTCGCAAATAAACTGACCTTTATTTGAATTTGTATCATAGTTATTCAAAAATTGAATTTTATTGATTCGATTTTTTTTCGAAAAGTAAACCTCGATTTTTTCAAATAGACTTATAAAACATGAAGAAAGTCATGGGATTTTGGAAAAGTTCTAGAAAATCTGGATTTATCCAATTTTGAAAAAATTCCTGGAATTTTCTTACTTGTGCCTATTTCAGTATCTTAATAATCACTTCACGATGAAATTTAGTTTTTCGAATTGATATGGATTAATATCATTACTAAATAAAAAATATTAGGCCAGATAGAATTTACCTTTCTATATCGAAATTCTTTGAAAATATTTATTAAAGTTGTAAATTGACAAAATGGCGGTACTTTTTCTAAAAAATTCAAAGTCAATTTACTCAAAAACCTCACCGTTTTGTTTCCTCTTGATTTTTTTTTTAATTCATCCTGATCTAAATGAAATCATTCCTGTTCCCAAACCTTGAAGATAGAAGAGAATTATTTTGTTTGAAAGAAGAAAATTCACATTTTTAGCCTAGACGATATAAGATGAGAAAAAATTGGTGAAAACAAAAACTTTCTATAACAAATTTTAAAAAAATGTCCATCAACATTTACTTTTATCTCGCGTTATTTCCAAGATTTGTGCAAAAATATGTTTAAAATCCTTTAAAATGTATTTATTGTAATATACGTTTTTTAAATATTATAATATTATTAATATGAATTGTTTTAAATTCAATTTCTTAATTATTATTTTTAACTTTTCAATTTTTTCATTGTTGAACATTTCTTTACAGTTTCCAATTGAATTAATTACTAGTCACAGAAAAAATAATTAGTGAATTAGTCTGCAACTCTTACACTTTAATGGAATCAATTGGATTTAAGAGAAAGGCCTGGGAACCCTAAAAAAGTTATAAAGTTTTGAAGTAGTCATCCGTAGCAACCCTGCGGACAAGAATCAATTGGCACTTAATCAGTGATAAGAAAAAAGCGACGTAAAAGTAACTTTGAGTGAAAATATCAGGATATCCTGTTCCCGCCTAGAAAGAAAAAAGAAGAAAATACTCGGAACACGGTTACCGTCGACGGGAATTCAATTGCCAGCGGCGGTGGAAAATGTGGTGACGCCTGCGCGAAGAGTTCTTCGACCCGCTTGAGGGATGAGGGTAGTTTGGCGGATGTCGAGAAATGTGGAAGTAGGGGGCTTGGAGGACAAAATGGACGTCGGCCAATGGGGTTCCGGGACAATATGGCCGCAAGAGGATTTAATCAATACCTCCTCCGACCTTAAAATAAGGGGTGGGGGTAGCTGGATAGGGTAGGTACCAAGAGGCTTTCATAGTTCAGCAAAGCAAATATACTATCTGTTTGCCCCTTTATATTATGACAATGGATATTCGAGTACCATGCATGGTCTCCCATATACTTTCAAACCAAATAAACCAACCTAGGTGAAAGAAACGATCATAACTCATTTGGAACTCGTTAGAGTGATCAAATCTGAACTATTATTGATTATATTCTCCTGGACAGCGATTCATCTCTATTGAATTTTGAGCACCACATTGTGTCGCTATTAACTACTCATTTGTAGGAAAGGACAAATAGAATCAAAAGTTTTTCTTTAAAATTGATAATAGTTTGGTTGGTTCAGAAAAATGTTCATTGGATAAACAAATAATATTGGTTTCATCAATTAATGTTTGATAAATCAACAAATCATTAGGTTAGTACAAAGGGTGTTGGATCTCCATGTATGCTTGGTATGCTTTCTATTCCCTTGTACGAAAAAACAATCATACCTAAACAAAATCTAGTATCATGAAAGAAAACAAAATTGTGATTGATTCAAATAAATATTTTGGGTAAATCAGCTACATGTTTCATGAAACAACCTAATACTAAATTAGAATAATAGATGCTTTAGAACCATGTATTCTCA
>NC_046658.1:162744544-162766283 GCF_010883055.1 Belonocnema kinseyi | reverse complement strand
TGACCATCTATGCTTGGTATGATTTCTATTCCCTTGTACGAAACAACAATCATACGTAAACAAAATCTAGTATCATGAAAGAAAACAGAATGTTGATTGATTAAAATAAATATTTTGGGTAAATCAGCTACATGTTTCATTAAACAATCTAAAAATAAAATTGAATAATAGATGCTTTTGTACCATGTGTTCTCACTTCGGTACTAAATGAAACAAACCTAAGTGGACGAAAGGATCATAACTCATTTGGAACTCGTTAGAGTAATCAAATGAGAACTATTAATTATCAAATTCTCGTGGACCACTATTCATCTCTATTGCAATTTAAGCACATTGTGTAGCCATAAACTATTCATTTGTATGAAAGGGCAAACGGAGGGGAAAGTTCTTCTTGGAAATAGATAAGAGTTTGGTGGATTAAAAAAATGTTGATTGGAACAAACCAATTATTTTGTTGGATCTAACAAATATTGCAGGAATAAACAAATCATTAGTTTAGAACAATGAGTGTTGGATTACCATCTATGCTTGGTATGCTTTCTATTCCCTTGTAGGAAACAACAATCATACGTAAACAAAATCTAGTATCATGAAAGAAAACAGATTGTTGATTGATTCAAATAAATATTTTGGGTAAATCAGCTAGATTTTCATGAAACAACCTAAAAATAAAATTGAATAACAGATGCTTTAGTACCATGTATGTTCAGTTATATACTAACTGAAACAAACCTCGGTGGACGAAATTATCATAACTCATTTGGAACTCGTTAGAGTAATCAAATGAGAACTATTATTTATCAAATTCTCGTGTACCGCGATTCATCTCTATTGCAATTTGAGCAGCACATTTTGTAGCCATAAACTATTCATTTGTATGAAAGGACAAATAGGGGGGAAAGTTCTTCTTGGAAATAGATAAGAGTTTGGTGGATTAAAAAAATGTTGGTTGGAACAAGCCAATTATTTTGTTGGATCTAACAAATATTGCAGGAATAAACAAATCATTAGTTTAGAACAATGAGTGTTGGAGTACCATTTCTGCTTGTTATGCTTTCTATTTTCTTGTACGACACAACTTACGTTAACACTTCCATACCAATTGAAAAAAATCTAGAGGTAACGAAACGATCATAACTTATTTTAAACTCGTTAAAGTGATAGAATGGAAACCATTATTGATTACATTCTCCTGAACCACGATTCACCTTTATTAAAATTTGAGTACCACATTGTGTAACCATAAACTACTCATTTTTACGAAAGAACAAGTAGAAGAAAAAGTTTTTTTTAAAAGATGAGAGTATGGTTGATTCAGCAAAATCTTGTTTGGAACAAACCAATGAATAATAATGAATAAAAATAAATAATACTTATTAAGTTTTTTAATAGAAGTAAAATGTATTTAATAATTGACGTGTCAAGTTGCTGTAAGAATCTGTATTACTTTATATATTAAAAATGCTATTCTTTTCGATTGTAAATTTTTATAATTGAAGAGCTTTCAAGGTGTACAGTTTAAAATCTATAATTTTGATTATTTATAATTGAAGTTCGACATTTGATTTCCAAAATTATCAAAATCTATTTAACTTAAGATATTTGATTATTTTATATGCCGTCAAAATTAAAGAGTTCCCAATTTTAGTTTTTAAAGTTAATGAATTTTAAACTGTATATAAAGAAAATTCTAGAGTTTCAATTGTAAATCTTAAACATTGAAATACTGCAAAAATGTTCCATATTACTTACCTTTCAAATGTGAAAAGTTTTTAAGTTTTTAATTTTCTGAAATTAAAAATTATACAAGTTTCAACTTTCAACATTAAAAATTTGTAATTTTTACAAATAAAAATTTTAAACAAATGAAATTTAAAAATTTTCTTCGTAGGAAACTGTGCTTTTATATATTTTCATATTTATAATTGACATTTTGGAAATGCAAACGAAAATTTTATGACTATATTCTATGACATTGATCTTTAAACAATTTCCGATTACAACGAGAATGCTGAAATTTACGAATATTAAATTAAAAATAAGGTTTTTTTAGAAGAATTTTCAAGGGTTTCAAGAGCATGAAAAGATTGTCATAAAAGATACCTGGGAAAATTTGAGAAGATTGTTCAGTTTGAGAAATTAATTTTAAGCGAAAATTATGAACGATTTCAAAATATTTCAAATGATTTCATAAAATTTCGAAAGAAAATGTACAAGTTTTTAAAGAAAATTTTTTTTAAATTTCAAGAACACAAAATTTTAGAATACTTATTCCAGTAAGTTTCAAAGATATTTATAAGTTTAAAATAGATTTGAAAAAATTAATTTAAAAGTTAAAAGTATTTCAAACCAATTTTAACAAAAGTTAGATTTTTTAATAATGCGAACAAATAATTTAGAAATCTTTTAAACATTTTGAAATTTTTAAGAGAAAATGATCGAATTCTCTTAAGGTTTACAGGAAAATTTGTCATGTTTTTTTATGAAAAATTAATTGAAAGTTTTTCAAATCATTCCAAAAAATTAGAAATTGAATATTGATTGTTCTTTTTCTTTTTTAATTAATTCTCAAAGTAAATTTTAAAAATTTGCAAAATCTTTTAAAAGATATCTAAAAGTGTGAAAAAAACTGCAAAATTTCAAGGCAATTTTTCTCATTTTTGAGTAGTTTTCGCGAATTTATTAATAATTTAAGTCAGATTATAAGGTATTCAGGAATTTGAGAAGTTTTTGAGAAATTAAAAATATTTTCTAACTTTGAAACATTTTTGAATATTTATAAAATATTTTTCAATTTCTTCCAAACTAGTTTTATTTAAGTTTATGTTATAAAAAGAACCGTCAAATCTCATTTGGAACTCGTTACAAGAAAACCAAAAATAAACCAAAAATTAAAAGCTACTTTCAAAATTTTCAATTTATCATTCTTCTTCGGAATTTTTTAATTGTGCCAGATTTCAATTTAAAGCATTTTCCAAATTGGTCAGAAGTTGCGAACAGTTATGTAAGCTGGGAACTTTTTCAAAAATTTATTTGCATAAATAAAAGCATCGGAGAAGTTGATAATCTACCAAAAAAGCTCAGTCTTACACGACCTGCTGCCGTAATCTTAGAGTAAAATTTCAATTTAAAAGTTCCTGAAATTAGGAATCCTCCAGAGTTTCTAGCAACTGAAAAAGCTTCTTTTCTGGTCAAAGCAATATCATATAATTCAAAGACTAAAAAAGCTAATTAAAAAAATGTTTTTGGGGTCTAGATTATTTACAATAATAGAATAATTCTGAACTTTTTATTTCATATTTTCTGGTAATATATAATATTTCTTTTCCTTTACTTCTTCAGCGATGAAAATTGTGACTTGAAATCCTAAACAAAGAAATAAAGCTTTTAGCATATAACGAAGAAGGACAAAAGCTTTTGAATTTTTATTTTAAAAATAAAAAATTTTAGTTACCAAATAGACTAAAGGATTGCTCGTGAAAACATCTTTTCAAGAAAGCAGATATTCAAGTTAACCTTGGTATTTAGGAGTACTTAGGAATTGGGTGCACTTATCCTGATTTGCATAATGAGGATCTAGATAGGCATTGAGAGCTTCTACGTGGAGCTGAAATTAACGTATTTTTGTCAAACAAATGAAGCTGAGGAAGCTTAATTTCTGATAAACAATTATGGATTTTGATAATTTTGTATTTAAAATGGTACAATTCAAATTATAACCAATTTTTTCCGATAAAATAAAATAAAAGATTGGTTGAAAGTGTACATCGTCATCCACAAAACTTACTGATAAACAAATAAATTTCGCAATAAAATTAAACTTATATGTTACATTATGCTAGAAATTATTATAATTAATTTTATATAATTAATTTTATAATTGAGACCATTGTCTTAAATTTTGTATATGATCACAAAATTGTCTGCATATTTTTTAATTGCAGAACATTTATCTACACATCAACATGATAAGACGAGTGTTCTACTTACAACTAAAACATAAATTGTTTACGCATAATTTTTTATCTTGCCACCATTGCAGGTATAAAAAAATATACTTTTTATTCCAAATTTAAAGTAAAGTTGGTTCTAAATATATGCATATTATTAAATACAGTAGAATCTCGATTACCCGGCCTTCGATTATCCGAGGCTCCGCGTTATCCGAAGCAATATTGCAGCTAAAAAAAAATTGAGCAGATTGAAACAGTGCCCTATTACCGACTTCCTTTAGTCACGTTAGTTAGACTGCTTTGTGCCATAAAGATAAATCCACATTCGTAAGTTGTTTACTTTTATTTGCTAAATGTTTATATTTATTTTTCTATGTAAAATATGTCAAAAATAGATAACTCTTCCGAATTTTGTACTTCTTCCGTATTATCTGAGTTTCCGCCTATCCGAGGTCTCTCCTCCCCACATTACTGCGAACAATCGAGATTCTACTGTACAGTAGAACCTCGCTTATCCGAGATATTGTGGACCAGCCCCAACTCGGATAATCGGAAAACTCGGATAAAACGTAATTTTAAATAAAAAGAAAGTTTTAGTATAATAAACTGAAAGTGTACTTTAATAAATATTTAATTTGTACAATTACAATTTTTAGAAAATCTAACTAATCATTTATGTTACATATGCCATGATGTATATTTATTTAAGAGCGATCCACACAGTTATTAAGGTAGAGAGTATTTATATTATTACCTAATGAGAGCAGATAATTAGGAAGATTTGCTCTGGTTATTAAGACAAGTTCATTTGTATAAATAATGAATAAGGCTCGGATAATGCGGACTACTCTTGCGCTATAGTTCAGATAACACGGGTCAACTATTGTTGTTCCAATTTCGGATAATCTCAAACTCGGATAAATCGGGCTCGGATAAGCAAGGTTCTACTCTATTATAATAAATACTCTTTAAAATATATGACTTCTCCTGTTCTGAAAAATAAGGCATACATGGACTTGACTAATGTGAATTGGTATTATTCGATAAAATGAAATAAAACAACATACTGTGACAAATAATCAAAATAATGTTAGAAATTAAACAACAGTATATGGATGTAACGATTCCCAATTTCCTGTCATTTGCTAAATGTGTAATGTGTGAAGCAAAATTTATATCGTTTCTATTCAATAAGAGAATGTAAACTGGCTGCAATTCAGCAATAACAATACGCTCGTCACTTATTAGAGGTACTGCATATTTTGATGTGAACTGATTTGTATAAATGATTATAATTTCACCCGGAAAAAAGTTGATGGCCTCACGAAATTTTTTTGTTAAAATCATACAAATGGAAATGTCAAAAAAATTATTTTTCAACAAAAAACATTCTGGGTCGTCATTCGAACAATTTCGGGACAACTAGTTAAGCTTTTAAAAAATATTTAATTACTTATCCGAGATTTAGAGACAAGACACTTTGAAGGAAAAGACGAATTTTTAACAAAATACTTACTTTTCAACTCAAGAGATGATTCTACAACAACAAAATAAATTTCGATGCTGTAGTTCGTTTTATTATTTAAATTACTTAAAGTTTATAATCACTTAAGTTTCAAAGGAAATTTTTTTACGTACTAAAATAGTAGGAATGAAAAAGTTTAGGAATGGTTTTATTTCTTTTTAAAATCATTCAAAATTGTAGAAGAAAATAAAAATATAAAAAAAATTACTTGAATAATTAATTTTCATCTGAAATGTCCTCAATTATTTAAATAAAAGTTTTCACTTAAATAATTTTAAATTAAAAATTTTAAATAATTAAATACATCCAAATTCAAAGTATTTCATATTAAATAACCTGTAAATGAGTATTACTAAAAATTGTACACTTTCAAGGTCTTGAAGGTTATAAAAATAGAGAAATTTCTTTCTTAGGCTTACAATTTTCAATAATTTTACTACTTATTATCTAAAACTAAAAATAATCAATTTTACAACCTAAAAATAGAGCATTTTCCAATTTAGAAAATCTTCAATTACAAAATTTTCAATTTGAATTACTAAAAAATGGTGCAATATCAAATTACAAGCCTTATAAACTAAAATTTTACAGCTTTTTCAACTTAGAATAAAAAAATTCCATTTATATTTAATTTTAATTAGGAATTTTATGTCTCTGAAATTCTCTAAATTTTATAAATCTTTAGATTATATGAAACGCTTGAATTCCATAAATTCCTTTAATACCAAAAATTTCATGAATACCTTGAATTCCATGAATCTATAGAATTTTCGGAATCCCTTGAATTCCATTAATCTCTCCGATTCCACAAATTCGTTGAATTCCATGAATTCCCTGAATTTTATGAATCCCTCGGATACCATGAATCACGTGAATTCCATGAATCCCTTGAATTCCATGAATCACGTGAATTCCATGAATTCCTTAAATTCCATTAATCCCAAAAATTTCATGAATCCCTTGAATTCCATTAATCCCCAAAATTCCATGAATCTCTTGAATTGCATGAATTCCTTGAATTTCAGGAATCCCTTGAATTCGATTATTACTTTGGATTCCATGAATCCCTAGAATTCATAGGAAATCCCTGAATTCTTCCTAAATTCTCTGAATTCTGCTCAACTTTTTTTAATACATCTCAATCATCTGAATTCTTCTGAATTCCCTGAATTCTTATGTTTCCGTAAATTTTTGAAATTCCTTACATTCTTTGAATTCTATTGATTTCTTTTAATTCTTTGAATTTTTTAATTCTTTTAAATTATTTTAATTCTATTGAATTCATTGAATTCTTCTAAATTATTTCAATTTCTCTGAATTCTCTAAATTCTTCTAGAGTCATCTAAATTCATCTAAATTCTCTGAAATCATTTATATGAATCCATCTGAATTCTCTAATTTCTTCTCAAATTCTCTTGGTGCCTCTCAAACACTCTGAATTCTTCTTAAATTCTCTCAATTATTCTAAACTTTTATATTACTTCTGAATTGTATAAATTCTTCTGAATTCCTTGAATCTTTCTAAATTGCCTGGAATTCCGTAGAAGAAGAAGAAGAAGAAGAAGAAGAAGAAGAAGAAGAAGAAGAAGAAGAAGAAGAAGAAGAAGAAGAAGAAGGGTATTCTTTCGAATTCCCTTGCATTCCATGAATTACATGAACCTTTTGTATTCCACGAATTTTTTTAATTCTATGAAATTCTTGAATTTCATGAATCCCTTGCATCCCGTGAATTCTTTGAATTCCTTAAATTCCTTAAATTTTTTGAGTTCCTTGAATTCCTTGAATTCCTAAAATTCCTTGAATTCCTTGAATTCTATTAATTCCATAAAACCCTTGTATTTCACGATTTTTTTAAATTCCATTAAATTCTTGAATTCCATGAATCCCTTTCATTCGGTAAATGCCTTGAATTCTTCGAATGCCGCGAATTTCTTGAATTCCATGAATCCCTTGAATTCTATGAATCCCTTGAAGCTTGAAATTAATCAAATACATAAATTCCTTGACTTACATAAATTCTATATAATTCTACAAATTCATTAACTACTTTAAAAGAATTTAGAGAAATTCTGAAGAATTCAAAACATAGAAAAGAATTTGAAAAATACAAATAATTAGTTCCTGATTTCCATTTATGCCGATCGTTACAAAATTCCCAGAATGGAAAAACCTTCACTGATGAGGAGTGTCAGAGATTGCCTAATCAATTTTTCATCAAAAAGCCCGAGACTTCAAACAAACACGATATAATAAATTTTATAAAAAGTGAGCAGTAGGTCATAGAGAGAAATGGAAATCATGTAATTGTTATAAACTTTGTTCTCTTCTTGCCGTAATTATGAATCCTCTACACACAAAAAAACCGAACAGTCTTATTTGCAAAATAGTTTTCAAAGTCTAATTTTGAACTCTGAATTTGTTTTCATGCTCTGATTACATAGCATAAGATAATTCACAAGAACGCAGATTTCGTTTGGATCTAAAATAAAAAAGGCTTCTCTTCTTTGCTAGACACGTGTTCGCCAAGAAAGCTAACTAAACGGCAGATGGGATAAATTCCGCCACACATTGCCCAAAGTCCGGATGATGGTTGGTGCGGTTGGTATTGATTAACCATCACTTTCAGATGCCGCCAGAGAAGCGGTGGGTGTTGCTTCTGGAGCTGCTGGGCTGTGCAATCCTCAACAGTCTGCAGAGGGAAAAACGGGGAACGAGGCATGCGTATTACTTGCAAATCTGAAGAGACACTCACTTGGCTTGTTCAAGCCAGGAACCAGGATAAGTGCGCTTCCAGTGCGACGAGGGCCTCGTCGAGGCGAAGGTACCTCCAATGGCTCCAACAGATCCTCTAGATTCTGGAATTGGATCAGTATTTTTGATCCAATTTATTTTTGCTTAACTCTCGTCGCTTATTTTATTGCATTTTTTTTCTTCCATATTTCACTGATTCTTATCAGTTCAACAATGTAAATGTGACGCAGGAGACTGAAATTCTACTTTCAGAGAAGATACGTGAAAAGTGATTATCAACAATGAGAGGTATGTGAAAGTGATTCTGCAGGATTGAAATGTTATTACTTTTTAAGTATTTTTATAGCTTTGTCAGTGTGGGTAACAAAATTGGAATTTCGAAATTCTGTATCGATAGGTTTATGTTAAAAGAACCTATTTTGGACTGCTTTTTGAGTTAGAACCTTGTTTTGTACACTCGCACGGAAAACGATTGCTAATGACTTCCCTGAATTCCTATTAATTCACTGAATTCTCATAAATTTACTGAATTACCTGAATTCTTATGTATTCTCTGAATTCTTGTGAATTCCCTGAATTCTCATGGATTTTCTGAATTCCCATTGATTCCCATAATTGTAACGAATTCCCTGAATTCTTATGAATTTTCTAAATTCTGATTCCCTGACTTCCTCTGACTTTTTATGAATTACCTGAATATTTAAGAATTCTCTGAATTATTATGAATTCCATGAAAAAGTACACACATGCGGCAAACATCGGATATGTTTAGTAATTAGTACTAAGTGCTTTAAAATCTGATTATATAAAATTAGTTTGAATTAACATTAAATTCTTTTGAATTCTTTTTGAGTGATTTGTATTATTTACATTACTTAATTTTTTTCAAATACTTTTAAACTATTTCAAAATATTTCCAATTGCTTCAATTTTCTTGAATTCCTTCAGTTTTCATAATTTCTGAAATTAACGCTCAAATTTGACAAGAATTAAATCAATGCATCTCGTCATTTTTTAAATTCTTAAAATGTTCCTAATTGTCTTGAATACTTAACTTCTCCGAATTCCTTTAATTTTTTGCATTTCTTATGAGCCTAGAATTTCTTGCTTTTCCTGACTCTTATGATTTCTCTCTTATAATTTTTAATAAAATAATATCTTTTAATTCTTAGAATTCTCGAAATTATAAACAATGTTCTCTATTGCCTTGATTCTTCCAATTATTTTAAATTAACTAAATTATATGAATTTCATAAATCATTTTAATTTCTTTGATTACATTAATTAACTAATTCTTTGACTTTCACTAATTCTTTGAATTACCTGAATACTATGGATTCCTTGAACTACATGAATTCCATGAATTACCCGAATTCCATTAAGCCCTTAAGTTACTTAAGCCCCTTGTGTTCCATGAATTTCATGAATCCCTTGAATTACTTGAAATCCATAAATTTCTTTAACAGAACATTGAAAATAATTTAAGAAACGCAGATAATTAGTTTGAGTAACTTATGGAATTCTATTTATATTTTGAATTGCATGAATTTCTTGAATTTCATGAATCCTGAATTCTATGAATTAATTTGAATTTTCTGAAATTTTCTAAATTCTCCAATTTCTTCAGAATTTACAAAATCATTATAAATTCCATGAATTCTAATGAATTCTTTGAATTCTTATGGATTCCCGAATTCTTATGAAATATCTGAATTCCTATGAATTCCACGAATTCCTATGACTTCCATGAATAAAAGTAAACATATTTACTAATAATTCCCTAAATTCTTAAAATTTTCTTAATAGTCTTGAATACTTAATTTCTCCGAATCCCTTCAATTCCCTGCATTTTTCATAAGCCCTAAATTTCTTGATTTTCCTGACTGTTATGAATTCCTTTATTATTTTTAATAAAATAGTTTCCCTAAATTCTCAGAATTTCCTGAATTCTATAAAAAAAAGTCTATTTCTTTAATCAATTAAATTCTTTCAAATTAACTATATTCTACTAATTCAATAAATTCATTTGATTTAATTAATTAATTGTTTAATTTCCATGAACTTCCTGAATTCCTTAAATTCCATGAATCCCTTAAATGACATTAACCACTAAAACTATTTTTCTATAAATTCCTCGAATTCTATAATTTTCTTGAATTGCACCAATTATTTCAGAAGAATTCGAAGAATTTATGAGAATTCAAAAAGTTTGGAGATATGTAAAACATTCAGAAGAATTTGTCAAATTCAGAAAAATTCAAAAAATTGATAACAAGTGATTAAATAAAGGTGATTAGTTTAAAGAATATATGGAATTCTATTTATATTTTGAATTTAATGAATCCTAAATTCGTATAATTCATCAAAATTTATGAGAATTCCTGGAATTCAGAGTGATAATTTAATTCTACAAACTTTCTGAATTGTTCTAAATTCTCTAATTTCTTTAGAATTAACTGAATCATTCTAAATTCCCTGAATTCGTGAGAATTCCTTGAATTCTTATCAATTCTCTAAATTCTAATGAATCCCCTAAATTCTCATGAATTCCCTTAATTCTCATTGATTTCCTGAATTCTAATCGATTCCCTGAAATCTCTGAATTTTAATAAATTTTCTGAATACTTATGAATTCTCTGAATTCCCTAAATACTTTAGAATTCTCCGAAATATTATGAATGGTCTTAATTCTTATGAATTCCTATGAATTTCCTGAATTCTTATGAACTCCTATGAATTCCATGAATTCCTATGAAATTCCTGAATTATTATGAATTCCATGAATAAAAATCCACACATGCGGCGAACATTAGCATTAAATCGCTTTGAATTCTTTTCAAGTGCTTTGAATTATTTGTATTACTCAACCTTTTTTTAAATTGTTGAAATGCTTTTACACTCTTTCAAAATATTTCAAATTCTTTTAACTTCCTTCAATTCCTTCGGTTTCCATAATTTCGTAAATTCTTAAAATGTTCTTAATTGTCTTTATTACTTAATTTCTTCGAATTCCTTAAATTCTCTGCATTTCTTATAAGCCATGAATTTCTTAATTTTCCTGACTTTTATGAATTCCTTTATTATTTCTGATAAGATAATTTCCTGTAATTCTCAGAATTCCCTAAATTCCATAATTTTTTTCTACTGCCTAAATTCATCCAATTTCTTTAAACTAACTAAATTCTAATTATTCCATAAATTCAATAAATTACTTGAATTCATTCAATTTCCTTAATTCCATTGATCAATTCATTCTTTGATTTTCACGAATTCTTTAAATTTCTTACATTCTATGAATCCCTTAAATTACATAAAACCCTTGAATTTCATCAAATGCATAAATTTTTTACTCTCATCAATTCCGCGAATTTCATGGAATTCCATAAATAATTTCTGAATAATTCTTTAAATGTTATAAACATTCATGGTATTCAAAGTATTATTAGAATTCTATGAATACATTTTAATTTTTCTAAATTCTCCAATTTCTTCAGAATTTATTGAATCATTCTAAATTCCCTAAATTCCTCGAGCTCAAATTGAATTCCTATAATTATCATGGATCCCTCGAATTTCATGAATTCCTCGAATTCTCATGAATTCTTCGAATTCTCCTAAATTCTATAAACTTTGATAAATCCCGTGAATCGTTTGGATTCTATGACTCCATTGAATTCCATTATTCCATATAATCCATGTATTCATAGAATTTATTGGAGCTTATATGAATTTATGATTTTTAAAGCATTCATAAAATTCTATAGATTCTTTTGAATATTGTGAATTTTTTTAAATTTCTTTCAATTCTTCTGAATTTAGTAAATCATTCTAAATTCCATGAATTCATCTAAATTCTCTAAATTCAGTGAAAATTCGACGAATGTCAAAATAACGGATTTTTTGAATTCTTACAAACTTCTTGAATCCTCATATATTCCCTGTATTTTTATGAATTGTAGGGATCCTTCTAAATTATATGAACTCTGCTGAATTCTCTGGATTCTTCTGAATTCTCTGAATACATATGAATTATATAATCACTTCTTAAATTCTTCTGAATTCCTCTGGATCCTTTTTAAATTTTTTGAAACCTTCTAAATTATTTTAATCCTGCAGAATTGTTTACAATTTCCTGAATTCTTCTAACTTTTCCGAATCCCCTGAATTATTCAGAAAGTTCTTAATTTTTCTGAATTCCCTGAATTCTTCTGCATTTCCGAAATTCTTCTAGATTTTATAAATCCTTTGAATTATTCTCAAAGTCCTGAATTCTTTTGAATTCACTTAATTTTGTGAAATTCCTAAATATCCTGAATTCTCTCAGTTCCATAAATTCTCTGAATTCTTCAGAATCCACTGCAGTCTTCTGAATTTTATTAAGCCTTCTAAATTAAATTAATTCTTTTGAAATTATTGAATTCTTTAAAATTTCTCAAAGTATTCTAAGTTCAATTGTCTGAATTCTTCTAAAAACTCGAAATGCTTCTAAATTCTCTTAACTTTACGAAATTCTGTAAAATCTTCTGAATTCCAATAATTTCAATGTTGAGAGAATTTAGAGGACATCATATAATTCAGGGAGTTCGAACAAATTCAGAAGATTCCAAAAAAGTTAAACGAATTTAAAAGCATCTGAGAGACTTTATAAACATTTCAAGTAACTTAAAAGAATTCGAAGGACTTCAGTTATTAATTTGAAGGAATTTAAGAAAATTCACTGAAATTAAAATCCTTATAACATAATTCCCATTAATATACTAAACTAAAGTGTTAATTACTAAAAATTTCTGCTGTTCTAGATGTACATACCGAAAAACGATTTTTTGACAAGAAGGTATCGATACTCTGCATTTCAATAAAAATAAACCATTTGGCGCGGCTAATAACACCGACATTCTTAGTAATATTTATTTATTTTTTTAAATTATCCAGTTTTGAATCAGATGACTGGTGAAAATTGAACAATGTATCAAGAATTGAAAACACAAAACTACTTCGAAAATTTTGGATTCAAAAAAGCACGTCCTGGGATGAGAAACGTTGTCCAGTCTCTGTATTGAGAAATTAGCAATCGGCGACCTGCCTCGAGGCAAAGAACATGGAAGAATGTAAATTTACATATCATATTTACAAATTTTTACATGTACCAAATTAACCTTTTCTTTTCCTAAAAATATTTTGCAGCTTTTTACTATTTTCTTCAAACGTTCTGTCTATTCATGTATGTATAAGCTATGCTACCAATGGATGGTATCGGACCACTAACTAGATGACCAATTAAAAATCAGCCTTGACTTTGAAAAATGATAACACCTTTCAGAATGAAGATAAAAAATATTTTTCTGAACCGCTGGAAAGCTTATTAAATTCTGCGTTAAATGAACCCAAGATAAAGTAATTTGTCTTTGTAGTTATTAAGTTGTCATTTGAGAAAGATAACTTATCATGCACAAATCGGAATTTCATGTTTGTGTTCTACAAATGATAATTCAATACCTGCAAAGCCAAAAGACTTTATCTGGGGTTCGTTTAACGCAGAATTTAATTAGCTTTCTAGTAATGTCAGAAAAATATTTTTTATATTTTCTTCGGACGGTGCTATCACCTTTTAAAGTCAATGCTAATTTTTAATAATTCATCCGGTTAGTAGTCTGATCCTGTCTGTCGGTAGTGCAATTAGATATAATCAAGATGCTTTAATTAAAGTTAGGATAGTTTTTAGGTTCCTAGCTTTTTAAGAAATAGTTTTTAATAATAAAATTGTTAGATAATTACTTGGCAACAAGAAAATATTATAAACAAATTTTCAAGTTGGCCAATTTTACAATGATTGACAGCTTGAGGAATTTTTCAAGTTCGACAATTTTTGAAAACGACTACAGTGAAACAAATTCTAAAATACACATCTGTATGATAAATTTATTAAGGATTCAGATAACAATAGTCAGTTAGTCAGTAAAAACAGTATATCACTTATATTTAAAATAATTAACAATTGGGTCAAAGAACAATTGGATATTATTTTACACGTTATGTAATTTTTTTTCAAACAGAAGTATTTTTTTCACACATAAATAACTTATCTCTAACTGAGGATGCATTCACCAAAAGTCTTACAAAATTTCACTCTTAAAATAGATAAAAAAATAAATTTCTTTGTCTGTAAAATATATGAATCATTTTTTAACAACGAGGGGGAAAACTGGGACGTGTGCAACAAATAATATGAATTCACAATGTAATTCTATCGAATCCATCGATTTGAAACGAAATTGCAAAAATGGTATTATATACTTCATAGAGTATTCTTTGTAAATATAAAAATTATTTTTTATTAGATTCTAATTCTAAGCAAAACAACAACATCCATGTCTTCCATATATATGTAGAAACGCAGTCAGGGGGGCGTAAATACAGTTGGTACATTTTACAATTATTTTTAAAAATATGAAACGCGCAATATTGATGAGTTTATTTAAATATTTATAATTGAAAAGTATTTGTTCTTTTTGTTTCGATTTATATTTTTTATTTAAAACATACCACAGGAAATATATTGCAAGAACTACAATCTAATTTTAACTTATTATCTTGCGAAAACAGTACGAGGCCTCGCCTGAGCCACTGCGTGATAAGATATAGAAATAAACATGTGTAATTAATAATTATAGGAATATAGTAACATAAAATAGGAAATAGATTAATAATAATGAATAATATTAAATATTATTTCCTTTATCAAGAAAAAATTAGTAATAAAGATTTTTGAAATTACAACAAGTTTTATCAATTTAAAAAATAAATAATCAATATTTAAAGAAAATTAATTGACTTTCAGGCACTAGTAAAAATATAAATTAAAAATTTGATTAAAAAATCTTCTGCTAATTTTTTCTTATCTACTAAGAAACACGTGCATCCTAATTTAATTTATAGAATGGCACTCTAAAAGTTGTGACGCGACAATAAAACGTAGTATTTAGAAAAAGTGAATAAATAATTTATTTATGTGTTACTAGCAAAGCTTGTTGTGTCGCGACGAATTAATTTAATTAAATTAAATTAAATAATGTTTAATTTAATTTGAACAAAATTTAGTTTGGCTGACACAGTGAACTTTTCCGGTGACATTTCGACTAAAATAATATTATTAATGCTAATGTATATTTTGTAAATATTCTCATGTGGTGAATATAGTCTTTTTATTGTTTTTCCTATATGCGTTTACTACGATTAATTTTAAGCAATTGTTTAAACAAAAAATAAACCGTTTATCACGTTTTTATTTGAATATGTTGGAGTTTGAAATAAAAATATCTGTGTTGTTATATTTATATATTTTCTCTCTACTCCCTTTTAATAAATAATAAAATAACAAAACCTAGTAAACTGTTTTGACAAATATCAGATAAGAAAAAAAAAATCGCGAAAAAAGGATAAGCATTTTTTATTTGTTAACTTAAATTAATCATAACAAAGATAAACGATACGTGTTAACCATTTTTTGCAGGTAAGCAAATTTCGAAAGAAACATCTATTTTTGAAATTTATGTATTTTGAAAATACCTCTTTATTAATATTTTTACTAAAAGAAATACCTAATCCCTGTAAACAACACAGAAAAAATAGTCTTGATTATATGATGGTCTTCTTTTTATTTTTGCCTTAAATTAAGCCAATGACTAAAAGCAATCGCGAAAATAGTCTTAAAAAAAGTCTTTATGCGTCTCTCACTAAAAACAGTCCACAAATCTGCTTACTTTCAAGTACGATGTGCTTAGAATTAGCTCTACATATCTCACGGCATAAAGGAAGATCTTTTTGGCTTGAAGTAAGAAATTAGTAATTCTTGCTTCAATTTCTGGACAGCTAGGTTTAAGCTCTCTTTTGACTATCTTTTGACTAGTATTCAGTAAACAAAAAATACATCATTGATTGTTATCATTTTTATTATGTTAATTGTTGTTTTTAATAAGAAAAATTAGCTATGATTAAATTATTTACTGAATAGTGATTTTATTTTTTCAAGCTTATGCTCGAAATATATTACAAACGATCCACGTACTATTCAAACATATAACAATATAATAATTTTTAATTATTTATTATAAATACAAAAATGGTACTTTTTAACATGTTAAAAAAGCGCGCGAACGGCAACCAGCGCCGACGCACCTTGTGCATTGTACACACAATGGCACACAGGGCGATCTAGAGATCCTCCAGGCCCCTTCCAATATTCGCCTCTGTACCGAAACTTTGATATTTCATTGGGCGCAAAAACCCGAATAATTTATAATGCTTGTGAGATGAGTGTTCTTTCTATTCTGTATTCAATTTTCTTCTTAATAAAATTGTGATTTGAAAATGGGGCCGACTAGAGCCAATCAAAATTCACAAAAGGTCAACTAGTTCCGGTACAGCGGCACCAATCAAAATTGAAGTCCGTGTAAATATAGTGGGAAACGATGACTGGGTTACGCGCGCAACCAATTTCTCCTCTTCTGAATTTGAAAACTCGAAGGTGCACGATTGCCGGTCGGAACACTTCGGCGGTTCTATTTATATCTCTATCTACTTTGAAATAAAATCAAGAGATTGGGATTTTAATATTTGCAGATTTCGATGCTGGCGATTCTCATGATTTAAATACTTCGCGCACCTCTTTATATGCGTATATTTTGAGGTTACATTATTTCAAGTATAAAATATAAATGATATAAATACTTATACTATTATGTATACAAAAATATATACTCATATTATTAATGATAATATTATAATTATGTTATATTATAATAGTCTTATTTATGTCTTGATCCGCATTGGAAAGAAATTAAAGAAATTGGCGATTTTTGAATACATCCCGTTTGGAGAAAAACTCAATTATTTGGTTGAAACATTAATTATTTTGTTAAAAATGTAACTTTTTTGTAAAAAAGTCATCTTTTCTATCAAACGTTCTACTACTTTGTGGAGATTGTTTTATTATTTTTATTTGAAGGTTCATCTCTTTCGTTGAAAATACATTTTTGAAACTGAAAATTCAAAAAATGTAACTATTTGGTGGAAAGCTTAACTCTTTGATTGAAAACTCATATTTTTCGCATGAAAATTCAACTTTTTGTAGGTAATTTGTCTTTTTGACTTTAAAATTAAATAATTTCGTTGAAAATTCATGTATTTTATTTAAAAGTGATCTATTTTTGTAGATCAATAATTTTCTTGGTCAAAAATTCATCTTATTGATTTACAGTGCAACAACTATGTTGAAAATTCATTTTTCCTGTTAAAACTTATTTCTCATTATTCGAAACTGTAACTATTACAGCACTGATTAAAAATTAATCTTATATATTGGTTAAGTTGAAAAATCATTTTTTTTATAGAACATTAATCTTCTTGGTCGAAAATTCACCTTTTCCCTTCAAAATTTAACAATTTTGTTGAAAATTCGTTTTTTTCTTGTTCAGTTCAATTTTTGATCACATTTTTTATCCGGAAATTGAAATATTCCATTTTTGGTTGAAATCTTATCCGTTACATTGTATTAGTTGAAACATCAATTATTTGATAGAAAATTAATTTATTTGTTTTCGATTATGAATTTTTTTTTAATTGAAAGAATTTTTATATCAAATTTTTTAAATTTTATTTAAGGTATTAAAAATTGAAAAATAATTGATTTTAGAAGATGATTCTGAATCCGTTAAAAATTAAAGAATTAATAGATATTAGCTTTTAAAATTATTTTCAATTATGACTTCAAATATTATTTCAGTCTAAAAAAATTTTATTTTTAACCTATTTAATTAAACAAATTTTAATTAAAAAAAGAAATTTTCGTTATTAATTAGCAATATTTGACCGTTTATTTAAAACAATTCATTATAAACAACTATTAAAAGCCATACAAAGTTTAACAGAAAACTTCGAAATAGAAAGTCTTGAATTGTTAAAATTTTAATGAGCTAAATTTTAACTTTGAACGCTACAATTTTAATTTAAAAAAAGACTCAAAATTAATTTAAACGTGAAATTATTTCAAATGATTTGAATCACGATATAGACTTTTGCAGCTTTTTAAAAAATTAAGCTTTTTGAGTATTTTAAAATATTTAAAAAGAATAAAAAAATTGTTGTGATTGCTAAGAAAATTGAAAATGATTTTTTAATTAAAAAAATTAATTTTAAGTGAGTTTTTGTCCATTTGTCCATTTGGTAAATCATTCAACTATTTGATGAAAAATTCAACCAGTTTGTTGAAAATTTCTCTCTTATGCTTGAAAGCTTTAACTATTTGGTTGAAAATTTATTGTAGTTTGTTTATGTGTGTCGATTGTAGGTTTTCAAGCAAGACATGAATGAGTCTCAATTCAGGGAAATAATCTGACTTAAATTGAGTTTTTTTTAAAATAAAATTCTTAATTAGATTTGAATTTTCCTAAACTTATTGTATTTTTCAAAATTTATGTGAGCATTAAATGCTAGACTTAAACTTTTTTTAGGTTTTATACCCAACTCAATTTGAAAACAGTCAATACGTTTCAAAAATTATCATGTATATAATTGTTAGTTTAGGTTATAGCAGAAATCGAAGCTGTTATACTTTTTCATTGAGGTGGCCGACAAAACAAAATTAAAATATCTTTTTCTACATATCAAAATAAGTTCATGATTTTCTTCAAATTTTAAAAGGGATATCTTCAGTTAACAGAAACCTTTTGAAGTTTGAAAATTTGAAAACAGTCATTTTTTAGATATATTTTAATGCTAGATCACCATTTCTTCATCAAAGCAGTTTTTACTGGATGAATTCATTTAGTTTGATGGCCAAAATATTTTCAAAAATTCGATTATCTTCGAAACTTCGATTTTGAAATAAAAACTATATTCTACGTAACTGCAATCATCGCCAGAGTTTTCTTTTAATATAAAAATGTTCGAAAATCTTTTTTTACATAAAAATAAATGAATTCGTGGTGCAGTAGAAATTGATTCAATGAAGAAATGGTGCCCGAACATTGAAATATATCGCAATAATCACTGTTTTTAAAATTTCAAACTCCAAAAAGTTTCTGCCAACTGAAGATATCCTTTCAAACATTTGAAAAAACATAAAGACTCATTTTCATATATAGGAAAAAATTTTGGATAGCGATAATTCAATTTTTTTTCAGCCCAACCAAATAATCATGTTCAGATTAATCTTTAAGATATAGTTTTTGTACATTGCTATGTATATTTCAAAATAAAATTATTTAAAAAATAAAATCTGGTCCTTCTTATTTTAATCATAATCTAGGCTTAATTTACTATCGATTAAGGGATTGCTTTTAAATTTGAATAAAAGCTTAATTTAAGCCCTTTTTCTGGCTAACTGCTAAATTCTAGTCCAAATAGAAGCTTCATTCAAGTCCAGATTCTGGCTAGCGGTTAACTTTTAATCCATGCAGCAGCTTCATTGAAGCCCACAATTGGGCTTGTGACTAATTTTTAGTTTATGATTAAGATTACTTCTAGTTCTTCATGCGGCGGGTTTTAGGGCTTTTATTCTAGGCTAGTTTTTAACGGGAATGGTCTTCTTTATATTACACCTTGAAACAAGTACACTTGTGGGCTTGAAGTAAGACATTTTTTCTGTAAATAATCTGCATTTAAGTAGGTCTAGTAAACTATTTTTATACACATAGGATGAAAATAAGAATGCATAAAAATAGTTTCTTTATTCTTAACATTTTCTTATAACCATAAAATTGGACAATAAACCAATCTTCGTTTTCTTTGTATGCACAAGCACAAACTTGAATTAATTGTTTTTTTTAACTTTTTTTTAAAATGAGGCTAAACATAATAACACAGGCACATAAAAAAAAGTGGTCTGTCCGACAGACTACACAAACATATCTATGTGTTTTTGTGATCGCTGAATTCGAATCCGGTATCCAAATAACCAAGTTGGCTCGTATTTTTTTGAAAAACGAAAAAATAGACGTAAAATCGACCAAAACAGCGATTTTTCAGGTATATTTTTGCAGACAAAATATTTTCTCGACAGGTGGACTTAACCAACAGATTTGTATGTCTTTTGGGTCGCTGAATTCGAATCTGAGGCCCAAATAACCAACTTGACTCATACTTTTTCGAAAATCGCAAAAACAGACGTAAAATAAGCCAATACATCGATTTTTCTTGTATACTTTTGCAACAACAAATTTTTTCATGTCCGGTGGTCTAAATCAGCATATTCTCATGTTTTTGGGATCGCTGAATCCGAATCCGGGGTCAAAATAACCTAGTTGGCTCATATTTGATAGAAAAATGCAAAAATAGAGGTAAAATCGACGAAAACAGTGGTTTTTCGTGCATTTTTTTACAACAAAAATATATCTTCATCTTCGGTGGACTTATCCAGCACATCCTTATGTTTTTAGGGTCACTGATTCCGAATCCGGGATTCAAATAACACAGATAACTCATGTTTTATCGAAAAACGCAAAATTAGACATAAGATCGACGAAAACCTTTGCCTTCCTCGACTGGGATTGTCGTTCACTGTAGATTCCCTTTGCGTCTCACGTTTCGGGGTTTTTAATTTGCGTTAGTCTCCTTACATGGCAATAGTAGGATTTTTTGTAAATAAGTTTTATTTACTTTAGGGTTAACCACGAACAACGACGTGGACGTAGAAAATGATGTTCCCTTTGGGGTGCTTTATTACCGTAAGTCCCCTTGCCTCTCACGCTTATAGGGTCGTTTTATTTTTTATTTTTCTTTATATCGCTTGTATCGAACCCTTTTCTCCTCAAAAGACCTGCGTAGTGGGTTTCCCTTTCGTTTGGTACTTTGACTGACTTAATCTTGTTTTAAACTCCAACAGTAGTCAGCCATCATGTTGATATTCCAACATCCCTGATAACGCTTCTCCATCTCTTTTATATCCTGGTGGAAACGTTCGCCTTGCTCTTCACTAAAGTCTCCCAGGTTGTCTGGAAACTTATTTATATGCGAATGAAGAAAATGCAGCTTCAAATTCATAAGGCAGCCTAATTTACCAAAGTTTGTTACCTTTTCTGAAACCACATTTTGATAGTCTGGACTTTTCTTATTACCTAAAAAGTTTTTTTACAGCATTTTTTAAATTAAGCCAGGCATCTTTTTCTGTGCCAGACATTTTTGTAATGAATTTTGCTTCGGAAAGTTGTGGAAATTGATCTTCCAAATACGCATAGCAATTGCCATCCTTGTCAAGCGCTTTGACCAACTGTTGGAATCAAAACTTCTTTTGAGTCAACTAGAGGATCTTCAATTGTATTATTTGTCCTTGCTCAAACGATGTTCTTTTTGGCCATCTTATTTTTTCGTAATGACGAACGCGATCTCGACTATCCCATAAGCACAAGTAACAAGGCAAAGATATTATAAACGTAGATGCGGTGCGGGCTTAGTTGCCCGCCATAAATGTAGACGGCGCGTCCGGCGAAAAAAGTCACTTCCCCTCTACCCACCG
>NC_046658.1:162742710-162744444 GCF_010883055.1 Belonocnema kinseyi | reverse complement strand
TATAAATATTTGATTATTTTAATTTAAAAATATATTTTTATCAAAAAAAAATTTGTTATGCACTAATTTATCTTAACGTTTCTTTTTTTTAATTAAAAAACCACTTTTCAAGGACTTTTTTTTGTACTTTAAAAAAAGACTATGTACAAAAAACTTGTCTCAAGTTTCAAAATTCCAAAAAAATGTGTATATTATTAAATGTCCTCAAATTCCGGTTCAGTATATTAATGAAAATTAAACTTTAAAGTATAAAACATTATAATTTAAAAAATCATATTTGTCATTAGTAGAAACATGAAAATAACAAAGGAATAAATAAAGTCAATAAAAGAGTCATAATAAAGGAATCATAATAATTTAGATTTTATTAAGTATAAACATAATTACCTTTTTCAGATTCTTTCTTTGAAAATTCAGTTTATTTCTTACCATATCATTTAATTTTCTCTATTATTTATTACAAATATGTAATTTTGTGCATATAAAAATTGCGCTACTCATTATCAATTTATTATTTATTCCGTAGTTCCGTGTTTATATGTAGCGATACATGTCAACCTTTCTAACCTCAAAACATCTTTCTACTGCTTTACCGTCATATTTGACGAAAAATGAGAAAACCAGAATTCGATTTCGTAGTACGGTGAGGGCAGCACCTCGATAGGACAGAAAATGTGATGTCCTATATATATAATTCCCCACTCTGACGCCCCGTACCGCATCTACGTTTATAATATCTTTGAACAAGGTGTTTTTGTATACCCTGATTGCTGTCCTAAAACGATTCCAAGAATTTTAAGATCCCCAAAAATTTTCCACTTATAACTTGAGTAATTGATTTTTTCCAGGGCAAACTGTAGAAACTTAATTTAACTTTTTTAGCTAATAAGTTCTTCTTTTTCAAAACGAAAGCAAGATACTCTGAAGCATTTTTAGGGAGACCGAGATCTTGCGATAAATCATTCAATCTTTTGACGTAAGTAGCTTAGGAACTTTATTCTTTACATTATCTGGTATGTATACTGCTGTATGAACATCGCTGCTTTCATCAACATCCTCGTCATTACCATAATCTGAAATTTCCCTTTCATCACGATCAACATCGAAATCTTCATCAGTACTTTTATTTTCTTCTGCTTCAGTCGTCTATCTGTCAAGTGACAAATTTTTTCAGTTTTTTCTTCTTCATTTAATTTGTAATTTTATAGGTTTGATTTTAGAACCGACGCTATAGCAATACCGAATTACATCGATTAAGTAAGTATTGAAATGGAGCAATTCTTCATGTAAAACTCGCATCATTCATTAGTTGAATATCAGCTGTTCTAAAGCATCGAAACAGATACTGTTCCACTTTTGTATCGGGTACGTAACGAAATTTGAATCACAGTGCGTCGATATAGATATACTCGCTATGCTTCGCTCTGTTCGACTCTGCTAGTTCGAATGACGACGAACAGCGAGGATCCAACGAAACTGTAACGTTTAAATTTGAGAGCAAGCGAGATTTGATATTTAAATAATTATTCTTGAATTTTTCCCAACACATATTTTCCGGCGCCTCAACTCAGCGCAATGCTCATGCAGTGATCCCAGATCTGAAACGAGATGCGGTCCAATACTATGAGAGGGCTATGTCCGTGTGAATATAGTAGGAGACGCTGTAAAGACTGAGTTGCGCGCGCAACCCATTTCTCCTCTTCTGAATTTGAAAACTCGAAGATGCACGATTGC
>NC_046658.1:162730905-162742610 GCF_010883055.1 Belonocnema kinseyi | reverse complement strand
TGCGCGCGCAACTCAGTCTTTACAGCGTCTCCTACTATATTCACACGGACATAGACCTGTCATAGTATTGGACCGCATCTCGTTTCAGATCTGGGATCACTGTGCTCATGTGAAGCTCCTAAGTTACAGATTCGTTGGATCCTCGCTGTTCGTCGTCATTCGAACCACCAGAGTCGAACGGAGCGAAGCATAGCGAGTATACAGGGTTGGCCATATTCGACGAAAAGATTTGACAACACTGTAACTTTTTACAGAGATGAGAGGTCGAGTAATGACGTAGCGCGTTTGAAGCATCAGTCTAAGGAGATTTTTGCCATCGAGCAGTACACTCCACGCGAACGCTCTCAGATTGTTGAAATTTACATTCAACAAAACAAGTCAATTGTGAAAACTCAACGTGCATGGAGAAAAATAAATAAAGTGAAAACTGCGCCTTCGCGGACTATATTGTATCGTTTGTATGAAAGATTTTCATCAGGTGAGGCACTTACTAATCCCAAGCGTCCAAATAAAAAGCGACCAAGGCGATCGGATGAAAATATCGCACTCGTACGGACCAGCGTTCTGAACACTCCATGCACGTTCAGTTATCACAATTGACTTGTTTTATTGAATTTAAATTTCAACAATCTGAGAGCGTTCGCGTAGAGTGTACTGCCCCATAGAAAAAATCTCTTAAGACTGATGCTTCAAATGCGCTACGTCATTACTCGATCTGTCATCTCTGTCAAAAGTTATAGTGTTGCCAAATCGTTTCGCCGAATATGGCCAACCCTGTATCTATATCGACGCACTGTGATTCAAATTTCGTTACGTACCCGGTACAAAAGTGAAACAGTATCTGTTTCGATGCTTTAGAACAGCTGACATTCAACTTATGAATGTTGCGAGATCTGCATGAAGAACTGCTCCATTTCAATACTTACTTAATCGATGTAATTCGATATTGCTATAGCGTCAGTTCTCTACTCAACCCGATAAAATTACAAATTCAATGAAGAGATCCCGTTCGACTTTTTTACCTACTGAGTTCAAATTTATGCGAAGCGTATTAATTCAAGGTATTATTGAACTAATATAGTTACATATTTTTTTTGGTGTAGGTACATCAGGATATTCGATAGCAGTTTTCTTTTTTCTATTGATTCCTGCCCGGTTTGTCATACAAAAGTAGCATTCCTCTTTCCGAAGAGGTTTCCTCCATATCGTAGGTTCTTAAATCTTAGGGTTTTCTTATTTCCTTCTCTGTCGTTCAATCGATTGAATGCCTTATAACAAGCACTGCAAATTTTGTGAGGAACCCAATTTTCACTTTGGTTTTGAACCTCAATACAAAAATAGCTTTTATAAATTGTTTTTCTCCCATCGCTGTTTACTCTTCGATTTTCTAAAACCTCAAATTTACCACATATATAACAAAATGCATCTGGATCACCCACACAATTATGCTCTATAGTGGAAGTGGATAAATTGAAATTGAAACAGCGCTTAGAAGACATGATCTGTTTTGATTTTGGAGTTTATAGTAATAGTATAAGTCTAGTGTAGTAAACTAGTGATTTAAAAACACAAAAAAGAAACTAATAATGGTTTTTAAAACTGTGCTGAAGTCACATTAAGAAGCACGCTTAAAGAGATTGTGACCACTGCCCTCTTTACAAACGTGAAGTTCGAGCGCAATCTTTCATTTATTTGTTTCACAGTCATTTGTTTTGACGTGAAGTTCGAGCGGGATCTGTCATGTATTTTGTTCACAGTCATTTGTTTTGTTCGATTCTACCTCTATTTTTGCGTTTATCAGGAAATTACGAGCCAACTCGGTTATTTAGACCCCAGATTCGGATTCAGCTGCCCAAAAAACATTTAGATATGCTGGTTAAGTCCACCAGTCATGAAAATATAATTTTTTTTGAAAAAATATACCTGAAAAATCGCTTTTTTTGTCGATTTTACGTCTATTTTTTCATTTTTCAGAAAAATACGAGCCAACTTGGTTATTTGGGCACTGGATTCGGATTCAGCGACCCCAAAAACCCTATAGATATGATAGTGTAGACTGTCGAGGCAGACCACTTTTTTTGTGTACCGGTGTAATTATAGAGGAAGGAATTCTTTTGATTATAATTAATGTAGATGCCATATTGAGTCAAATCTGAAACTTTTTAAATTCTTGAAATTCCAAATTGTGATCTATTGCATTTTCAAGAATCTAATTGAAAAAGTTAAAATCTGAACAAAATAAGACCAACAAAATATTGTTTTTTTTTCAACAAAATAATTAAATTTGAATTTTTAACAAAATAGATCAAATTTAAATCAATTTTCTTCACCACAAAAACAAGGATTTAGAAAAAAGTTGAAGTTAAATAAAGAAATTTATTTTCTACTAAAAAAGATAAATGTTTAACGAAAATGAGGGCTTCTCTACCAGAAAAGATTAATTTTTATACAAAATGACGAATTTTCAATAAAATAAACTTAATTCTTACCGAAAAAGATCAACATAATATAATAGTTGGATTCTCAACAAAATAATTACATTTTTTATCCGTAAAGAGAACCTTTTTTTATGTAGAGTCGAATTTCAACAAAATAGTAAATAATTAATTTACTTAATGTAGCTTTAATTTAACCTAATTTTAAATTAAGAAAGATTAATTGTCTTCTAAAAATGATAACTGAAAAATTCTGAAAAATGACTGAAAGTTGATGGAGCAAGATTAGTTCTCAGACAGAAAAGATGAATTTTTAATTTAAAATAACGAATTTTCAACAAAATACATAAATTTTCAACTAAACAAAATCAATTATTAATCAGAAATTTAATAGCTCCATTAATGGTTTAAAAAATTAATTTTCTACAAAATAAACCTTATTTTAAAAAAGTTGAATTTACAACCAACGAGATGATTTATTTATAAAAATTATGGAGAATATAGGGAAATCTTTAAAAAATGCAAAATTTGTAATAAACTAATTAGAAATTCAAAAAAGTAGTTGAATTTTCAACTCGAAAATATGATTTTCTAACAAGAAAGTTAATTTCCAACTAAACATTTTAATTTTCTAACAAATTTTTTAATCCTCGTCAAAACCAGAATAATTTAGAACCAAACAGTTGTATTTTTTACTTAAAAAGGGTGAATTTTATACCAAGAAGATTAATTTTTTACTGAGAAAGACGAATTTGTAACAAGACACAGGAATTTTCATCTAGAAAAGATCAGTTTTCAATTAAAAATATCGATTTTGAAGCAACAAATTAATAGTAGCATTGTTAGTTTGAAAAATTAGTTTTCAATTCTCCCCCAAAGAAAAAATAAATTTTCAAAAAAATATTTACATTTTTTACAAATGATATTAATTTTCAACTTAAAAGATAAATCTTAGAAAAATGAGTATTTAACAAAAGAGTTCGAACCAAATGATGATTTTTTAAACCGGTAAATTTTTATTATACCATTTTCAGTTTCAATAATTAATTTTTAATCAAAAAAAAAGGGAATTTAAAAAAAAGTTAAATCTTTAAACTAAACTATTTAATCTTTCTACAACATTTTAATTTTTAATAAAAAGTGTATATAACTGATATTTCCATCAAAACCATTTTGATTTTTAATATAAAAAACCTATTGAATTAAACCCAAATATGCAAATTTTAAACAAAGGGTTGATTTTTCAATCAAGAAAGATTTTTCCGAGAATAAAGAAAAAAATCGTTAAAAAAAAATTAAAAATGAATTTTTAACATCCTTTGTTAAATCTTCGACCACAGAAATGGATCAAAACCGACAAATTTGCAAATAAACAAGATAAATTTTCAACAAACAATAAATTTTAATTTGTAATTTTAAGAAAGCAATTTTAAACCAAAAAGATTGCATGTCTAAAAAAATTTGAAGAAGAATGGAATGATTCAATTTTTAGTTTAAATAAATTGGAGAAAAAAAGTAATTTTCAACCAAAGAAATAAAATTTCAACCAAAAACGATAATTTTCTAAAATAAAAAATAATTCTTAAGAAAATATATACACTTTTACCCAATATTTTATTCTTTAAAGGAATTTTCAACCTTATTTGTTGAACTTTTTACCAAAAGAAGACAAATTTTTAATAAAATATTGAATTTTATAATAAAAAAATGCATTCCAACATAACCAAAAATCGAATTTTAAAAAACATTTGTTAAATGTTCAACCAAAGAAATTGACAAAAAAAATTTCTACTAAAAAGGATAAATTTTTAACAAAAAATAGAATAAATTGCAAGTTAGAGAAATAAGTTTGAAATCAAATGTCTATAATGTGTATGAAAAACAAAATTGACGAAAAATGGAATGGTTCAATTTTTAGTTAAAATGTTAATCATCAATCGAAAACCACGTGAATTTTCAATCAAATATTAATTTTCAAGTGAACCTGGTTGATGTTCAATCAAACATAAAATAGTTAAATTTTCTGTTAAAAAATTAATTTTGAAATTGGAAAAAATACTAATTTTTAAGAAATTAGTTCAACTTTCAACAACTTTCATCTTTTGGGTAAAATTTTGGATTGTTATGTTGAAAATTAATTTTTTCTTTAATCAATAATCTCTTTTGTTAAAAACTTATCTCATTGGTTAAAGTTTAACTATTCTGTTGAAGATTCTTTTTTTTCTTTTTTTTTTTGTTGAGCAATGAATTTTTTTAATAAAAATGTAACTTCCGAAAGTTCCGTTTTTCGTCAAAAATGCATACTTTGGATTGGAAATTAACATTTACTTTTTTAAAATTCAGGTATTATATTGAAAATTTTTGTTCTTTGTTAGAGTTCATCAATTTTTTATTCAAAGTTGAAAAGTTTCTAGTTTCAATATTTTCAATTCTTGAAAATTCATTATTTTCAGATTCATTATGTCGTTAAAATTTCATGTTTTCGGGTTAAAATCTGTAGATGTAGATCTTGTTAATTTATATTTTTCATTAAAAATTGAACTATTTTGTTCAAATATTAAAATTTTTAATGAAAATTTAACTATTTATTGAAAAATTAAATTTTTCCCAAATAATATTTTCATGTTTAAAAGTCAACTACTTGTTTGAATATTGAACTACTTTGCTAAAAATTAATTTTTTTAAGAATCACCTGTTTAGTTTAAAATTAAATCTTCTTGTCATAAATAGGATTTTTTTGGCGTTATAATAGAACTGTTTTATATAGAAAATTTTGTTGTTGTTTGGAAATTCAAATATTACGTAGAAAATTAATCTGCGAGGTAGACAATTTAATTCTTTTGTAGAAAATTCGTTTTTTTATTGGAAATTAATTTATCGTGTAGAAATGTAATTACTCCATTTCCGATTGTTTATTGTTTTTAGCTGAGCCATTTAACTATTTGGTAAAAAATTTCTGTCGTTTGCTGAAAATTCGACTATATAAATAAAAAAATAATCTTTCTAATTGTAAATTTAATTTTCTAATTGAAATATATGGATTTTCTTTAAATATCCTTTTGGTTTAGAATTGAATTTTTTAACCTAAAATATAACTACTTGATGAAAAATTAACTTTCGTCTTGTCTGAAAAACTCAATAGTTCAGTAGAAAAATTAACTATTTTATAGTTGAAAATTCTTTCTTTTTTGGTAGAAACTCAATAGTCTTTTTTATTAAAAAAAAATCTTCTTGGTTGAGGATGCAACTATTTAGTTGAAAATTAATGCATTTTGTTAAAAATTCGTCTTCTTCAGTAGAAAATTAAACTTTTTGTTCGAAAATTTATCTTTTTGGTTCAAAATGTAAAATGTAGATAAATGTCTGCTTTTCTTAAGGTGCTCTTAAGATTTGTGGGAAAATTAAAAATGAGTTTTTTCCTAATAAATTCTGAGAAAAAATTGTAACAGAAAACAAAAAATTTAACAATATTTCCCAAAATTTTGATAAAGAGTTTAAACAATGTTTCAGTAAATTTTTGCCATTATACATTTCCTATGGAGAATTGAAATGATTTTTTATTTTAGAAAATAAATTTTCAGAGAATTATAAAAGATTTCTCTAAATTTTGTAAAAGAGTATTTGGTAAGACTCAAATTCTTTGAGTCTTTCTTAAAAATTTTCTTAAAATATTTAAGAATTTAAGAAAAAGAATTTAAAGAATTTAAAAAGAATTTAAGAATTTAAGAAAACTTTAAGAAAAGTTGGAAGATTTTAAAGCAATTTTTTAAAATTTTAAATTATTTTAAAAAGTTTCAACAAACATTCGAGTCAGATAAAAATATGTTAAGGAATTTAGAAGATTTTGAATAGATTTGTAATATTTTAAAACTTAGAAGCATTTCCCAAAATTTATCAAATATTTTGTATTTCTTCCAAACGTCTAAAAGTCCTAAATGTCTGTTGAAAAGTTTCGAATTTTTCCTAATATTTTGTAATCTTTTGCAGAATAAAATTGTTTGTTTAAATCTTCAAGATTCTTCCTTGATACAACTGAAATATTCAAAAATCTTTTCTAATTTTCTTCAAAATATCACAGAATTTATGTTTAGATATGTTTAAAAACAAACAAATTGTTAAATAATTTATTTCTATACAGCAATTTATTTAAAAAAAACGTTATCTTATTTAGAAAACGTATACTCTGTTTTTAAACATAATACAAAAATTGTTAAGTAAGAGCTGCGTGGGGGAGGGGGGATCAAATTGTATGATCTGTTACTTGATAAGAGGGCTTGGGGGGGGGGGGCGTAAATTACGTTAAGCAATATTTTAACGCTCCCTTGCGTATTAAAATTTTAAATCGATAAAAAGTATTATGGTAAAGCACATACTTATTTTATGAAGGTTACCATTGGTAGATAATATAGAGCGCATCAGCTGCACGGGTAACACGTTCAAATGTCCTGCAAAGTTCAATTGGCAATACAGAAATTTTTCTTTTTGTCTACCGAAGTGAATAAACAAAAATACTGTTTTTCAGTTCAAATTTTTTTTTTTAATTAAAAACAATATTGTTGGTTTAAAATATTTTGTAGTTAATCAAATAATTTTCATTTTTTTCGAATCTCTTACACGGTAGATAATGAACCTACAGTAGATAATAATTAGTTAAAAATTCTAATGAATGTAAAATAATTATTTTTATTTAATTAACAATTAGGACAGTATAAATTTCAATAAATCAAAACCAGAATTAATTATTCGATGAATATTTCTGCTTTTAATAAATGATTATCCACTGTAGGCTCATTATCTACTGTGGGCTGATCTCTATCCGTAACGTAACTAAAAAAAAAGTTTAAAAAATTGTGATTGTTTTAAAAATCATTTTGAAGATATATAAATAAAAAGTCTTTAATCTTCTCTAATTTTTCAATTTAAAATCTTGCAAATTGAAGAAGTTTTGAATGTAAATTTTCAAAATTAAAGAATTTTTTATTATTACAAATCTAAAACTTGCATAATATTTATTTGTGAATTTTCAAAATGAAAAATTCTTTAATTCTTAAAATTTGCAATTCAATGTTTACAATTATAAAAAGTGAATTTAAAAATTCTTCAATTTTAAAAACATAGAATTGAAAATTTTTCAATATTTAAAATTGAAGTTTTAAGGGTCTGTTGTTTTGAAGATTGTTTTGAAATAAATTAATTTGAAAGATTTAGAATAGAAAAGTTTTTCATTGTATAGTTTTGAAATCTAAATTTATTATTATTTTTTTTTTTTGAAGACGTGTTAGTAAAATTCTTCAATTTTTTCAAGAATTTTCGATGGAACATTTTTCAAATTAAATAAATTTTTAATTTAAATCTTTACAATTTATAATTTAAGGCTGTTTAATTTTGAAGAGTTACATTTAAAAATTCTTGAACTTTAAAAATACGGAATAGAAAACTATTAATTTTTCCAGATTTACATTGTCAAGGTATGTCATTTTAAACATATTTGGAATAGTTCAAGTTAAAAAAATTTTAATTTATAATTATGAAATATTTCAAATTCAAATGTTACAGGTCCGTTATTTCAAAGATTTTTTACAATAATTCAATTTTAAAATTTAGAATAGAAAAGTCTTCAATATTGTGTAGATTCAAAATTGAAAATTGTTTTATTTTTTGAAGGTATATGAATAAAAGTTCTTCGATTTGGACAATAATTTTCAATTGTGAATCTGTCAAATGGACAAAATTTTTAATGTAAGTCTTCAAGTTTAAGAAATTTTTAATTTCTTAACGTGAAACCTACATAATGTTCAATTGTAAATTTTCAAAATTAAAAACTGTTCAATTTTTATGGTTTTCAATTTACACCTGTACAATATTAAACAGTTATAGTTAAAAATCTTGAATTTTAAATATATAGAATAGAAACTTATTCAATTTTCAAATTAAAAATTTTTTTGAATATTTTAATTTGGAAGATTTAGTATGAAAACTCTTCAAATGTGTGGATCTAAAATTGAAATTTATTTCACTTTTTTAAGACGTACAGAAGAAAAGTTCTTCAATTTTGTCAAGAATTTTAAATTCATAATCTTTCAAACTGAAGAAATTTTTAATGTAAATCTTTAAAAATATAGAATAAAAAGTGATTCAAAATTGAAATTTTAAGGGTCTGATGTTTTGAAGACCCTTTTTGGAATAATTCAATTTGAAAGGTTTAGAATTTTTAAAATTCTTTAATTGCGTGGATTTCAAGTAGAAATTTATTATATTTTGAAGATATATAAATAAAAATTCTTCAATTTTCTCAAGAATGTTAAATGTATGCTATTTTTTTAATATTTCAATTAAAGATATTTCGACTAAAAAAGTCTTCAATTGCGTGAATTTATATTTTAAATTAATTTTATTTTGAAAAATACTTAAATAAAACTTCCTCAATTTTTTAAGTATTTTAAATTTAATATATTTTGTATGGAAGAAATTTAAGGTTGTACAATTTCAAAGAGTTACAATTTAGAACTTTTGAATTCAAAAAATAAAAAATTATTCAATATTTAAAATTCCCATTTTAAGGGTCTGTTATTTTGAAGACGCTTTTTGGAATAAATTAATTGGAAGATTTAGAATTTAAAATTTACATTAATTTTATTTTAAAGATACATAAATAAATGTTCTTTAATTTTGTCAACTGTTTTCAATTTAAAATCTTCTAAATTGAAGATGTTTTAAATCTAAAGTTTCAAAATTAAAAACTATTTAATTTTTATGACTTAAGATTCAAAGTTGTACAATTTTGAGGATTGAAATTAAAAATTCTTTAATTTTGCAAAAATAGTATTATAAATCATTAAAATTTTAAAATTTACATTTTAATGGTATTTTGAAAATGTTCATTATGATAATTATTAGCTTACATTAAAAAACTTAAAATCTCTCCATGTCTTTAAATTGAACTTTTTACGATGCAATGATCTACAACTTTGTTTATGACTTATTTCAAGTTTGTGATTAAAAATTTCAGATAATCAAATTTTGAAGATATAACCAGGGAATTTACTTACTTTCGTCGATTTTCAGAAAAAAACTTAAAAAATAAAAAAAACAGAGTTTTTTCAAAAAGAGCTTCAACTATTTTTTAAATTTCCATCTCGAAATGAGCGTGAGCAATCACAATAATGAAAATAGTAAACAAATCGTAAGGTGTAAGAGCGTTTAATTTGAATTTCATCGACGCCCACCCTTCCAGTTCAAAATGATTTTTTCGTCTCAAAAATGGAAAAAATCTGGTTTGAAAAAACAAAAATTCAACATATAAATAATTTTGAGTGCAAAGAATTTTTTTTCTTCAATGTTTGCGAATTTGGATGCTCACATATAAATTGCGTTTGTATCAAGTCAGTGGGTAGAAATCAATACAAAACAGAAAATCCCACGCAAGATATGCATCTTATATCACATACCATATCAACGCCTCTATTACATACCGCTCAACGTCGCGTTTGGGCGGTGTACTTCTCCATCTTGAGTTTGAGCGGTATACCTCTCCACGTAACGTTTCGGCGGTGTACTGCTCCATCTAGAGTTTGGCCGTTATACCGCCCCATGTTGTGTTTGGGCGGTGTACTAGTCCGTCTCGACTTTGGGCGGTATACCGCTCCACGTTGCGTTTAGGCGGTGTACTACTCCATCTTGAGTTTGGGCGGTATAACTCTCCATGTTGAGTTGAGGCGGTGCACTACTCTATTTCCAGTTTAATTACTGCATAGCTCCAAGTCCTGTCCTTGCATAGAGGACATGGAGCTGTTCAGCAACCCCACACGACGAAGAACTGTACACCGCCCGAATGTAAGGTGGCGCGGTACACCGCCTAAGGGAGACATGGAGCGGAATAGAACAGAGGAATCTATATATAATATGTAAAAAAATGTTCATGATCTTTTTATAATCCTACTTTGAATTTGATCTTTATTCCATAATGATTTGTGAGTTTCGGACTCTCCCCTCCCATACTATATTATATAATTTTTCACGACTAATTTGCTGTCGTGAATTTATTCAAGGATCTTCAAAAAATTATGAAAGGCGATTTTGGGAGTTCAACTATCAACCAAGTAGTTAAATTTGTAAGTAAAAAAATTAATTTTCAAATAAAAAAGACGAATTTTTACGGAATTGTTGAATCTTTAATCAAATAGTTTTTTATTTATAATTATTTATCACACAACAATATGATATTTCAATAAGAAAGTTAAATTTTCCGTTAAAAAAATGAATTTTCAACTGAAACTATTAATCTTTTAATAAAAAGGATTCATTTTCAAGTAAGAAATTTTATTTTGAACCGAAAAATATATTTCCTACGAAAAAGACAAATTTTTTACAAAACACATCAGTTTTCAACACAAAGGTTTTAAATTTTTAATTCAAAAAATTAATTTTTAACCAAACAGAACTCAAAATTCAACAAAATTGTTCAATTTTTAAAGGAAGAGATGGATTCCCAACCAATTTTAGAACATTTTAATTTAAATTATGAATTTGTATTGAAAACAGTTGATATTCTACCCTCCTCCCCCCCCCCCCCCCCCCCCCCCCCAAGGAAGAATTTTTTTCTACCATGGAATAAAGAAATGGTTATAATATCATTTGAAAATGAAGCTTAAATTTAGAGCAGTTAACTTATAATGTAAAGAAATTAATTTCAAATAAAAAAAAAAATTCAAACAGGATAGTTCAATTTTTAATAAACAGGAAGAGTTTTTAACTAAGCAATTGTATTGTTTAAAAAAAATTGATTTTTCACCAGAAACATTTTCAATAAATTTAAAGGAATCTGTATTATGATCAGAACCAGTCACTGTCACTCAGTGTAGATGTCATTCAATAATCTGTGAAAAAAGAAATCAAACTAACGATCAATTTAACTCTTAAAATGACAGAAAATACTTAATATCATTTCTGACCAGATGAGAAATAAATTTAAAAAATTTTCAAATAAAAATATTCTGAGGAAAGATCTTCTCACTTCGCACCACTCGGAATCGTACCACAGAAATTCCAATGGCCGGATCAAAAGAAGCATTTTTTTAAATACACGCTATCTCAAGCCAGGTGTTACATTCATGATAGGATAATTTGATTTTCACATTAAATTTTTTCTGAAAAAAGATCTTCTCATTACGCTCCACTCGGAATCGTACGACAGAAATTCTAATGGCCGAATCGAAAGAAGAATCTTTTTTTCAGAAATATACTCTATCTAAAGCCAGGTGTTACATTTAT
>NC_046658.1:162729448-162730805 GCF_010883055.1 Belonocnema kinseyi | reverse complement strand
TCATTAGAGCTAATTCCTATCGATCAGTGTAGATTTCATTCCACAATCTGTGAAAATAGAAATCAACCTATGGATCAAGCAAACACTTTAAATAGCGGAAAAAAATTAACGTCATTTCTTACTGTGTGAAAAATAAATTTAAAAAATTTTTACAACAAATTTTTTCTGAAAAAAAATCTTCTCACTTCGCTCCACTCGGAATCGGACGACAGAAATTCCAATGGCTGGATCGAAAGAAGAATCTTTTTTCAGAAATACACGCTATCTCAAGCCTGGTGTTACATTTATTATAGGAGTAATTTAAAGGAATCTGTATTATCATTAGAGCTAATTCCTATCGATCAGTGTAGATTTCATTCCACAATCTGTGAAAATAGAAATCAACCTATGGATGAAGCAAACACTTTAAATAGCGGAAAATACTTAAAGTCATTTCTTACTAGATGGAAAATGAATTTAAAAAATTTTTACATTAAATTTTTTCTGAAAAAAGATCTTCACACTTCGCTCTACTCGGAATCGGACGACAGAAATTCCAATGGCCGGATCGAAAGTAGAATCTTTTTTCAGAAATGCACGCTTTCTCAAGCCAGGTTTTACATTTATGATAGGAGTAATTTAAAGAAATCTGTATTATCATTGGAAATAGTTACTATCGATCAGAGTAGATGTCATTCCACAAACTGTGAAAATAGAAATAAAACTATCCATCAAGATAACACTTTAAATAACAGAAAATACTTAAATCGGAACTTCTGTGGTTCGATTTCCAGTGGAGCGATGTGAGAAGATATTTTTCAGAAAAATTTAATTTTAAACTGTTACTTTCAACCAAATAGTTAAATTTTTAGCTACAATTTTTATTATTATAGAAGTAAACTATTAACAAAGTTGTTCAATTCTTACCAACGAGATGAATTTTCAACTAAATTTATTAATTTTTATCGCAAAAATTGATTTTTTACGAAACAAAAAAATTTAAAAAAATTTAATATTAAATTTATAACAGTGGCATAAAATGAAAAATGACGAATTTTTAACTAAACAGTCGCATTTTTCACCAGAAAAATTGATTTTCAACCGAAAAGATGAATTATCAACTAAAACTAACAGTCAATTACAACAAATTAATGCAACAAAGATTTTTATTATAAATCTTTAACAGTCAAAATAAATAAAATAATAAATTTTTAACCAAACAGTTGCACTTTGAACTAAAAAGAGGAATTTTCTGCGATAAAAATGAAGAAAATACATGCATTTTCAGAAAATGTATGAATCCTTATTTATTTATTCCTTTATTACTATTTCGCGAAATTATAATTATAATTATAATATATTAATTATAATAAATTAT
>NC_046658.1:162703021-162729348 GCF_010883055.1 Belonocnema kinseyi | reverse complement strand
CCCCCCCCCTCCAATAGATTTAACGTAATTAATGCATTCTTTAAATAAATTTGGGAGACTAAACTTTAATAATGTGAATATTTTTTCAAAATTTCAGGTAATAAATTATGTTTTGGGTATTATTATTATTTCATCTATCAAAATGCTTAATTTTATAAAATAAAATAAGTATTGCTTCCTTCGACTCTTGAAATTGCCAACTAAAAACGCCTCTCATAAACTGAAGATAAGAGTATTAGGAAATTCATTCACTACAACTAATTTTTTTCCCCCAAAGAGCCTCTAGGACAATCAGGACGAGGGAAAATTAACTTATATTTTCTCTGATAGCTTATTTTCATCACCCAAAGGGATCAGTGTGGTACATTTCTCTGTATTAGTCAATTTTCGATCAGTATAAAAAGCTTCAGCATCAAGTGAAGAGATCAGTTTTCCACCATCACTTGCTGGGAAACATTCAAGGCAAGTCAATTATTTTTAAACTAACTTTTTTATTTATTTAATTACAGAGTTTACATAAAAATGTAAGATTTTCCGTACCTTTATCGAATTTTCGAAACTTCAATTTCAACTTCTCCATTGCATACCGCTTTACATCGCGTTTAGGCGGTGTACAGATCTCCCTCGTGTTTGGGCGGAGTACAGCTCTCCGTGGTGTTTGATAGCTATACAACTCCAAGTCCTGGGTATGAACATAGGAAGTGGATCTATACAGCGACCAAACGCGGCGAAGTGCTGTACACCGCCTAAATGGGTTTTAGCGCGGTACACCGCCTAATCGTGATGTGGAGCGGTTTGGAATGGAGGCCACGTTACTAATTTCGATAAAGTTTTTTTTTAACCAAGTAGTTACATTTTCTGTTTAAAACATTATTTTTACCGAAAAACCCGTAATTTGAACAAAAAGTACAAGTTTTAACCAAACAGATGAATTTTTAACTAAAAATAGGAATCTTTAATTAAAACAGATTAATTTCCAACCAAGCAGTTCGATTTTCTATTCAAAAAAGAGTAATATTTTATATTTTTTCCAAAACATATTTTAATTACAAATCTTAAAAAAGTCTTATTAAATTATATAAAATATGTATTTTTAACCAGATGTTTTACCTTTTAACTAAAAAATCTATGTTTTTCCACAAATTTGATTTTTAACCAAAAAAGAAATTGTTTAATTTTTAACCAACTAGATGAATTTTAAACTAAAATTATGAATCTTTAATCTGTAATCAAACGGTTGTATTTTTACCTGACAAATTTGTTTCTACCAAAAGAACGAATTTTTAAATAAATAAATAAATTTTTACAAATGATTCAAGTTTTCAGCTAATAAGATTAACTTTTTACCCAAACAAAAAACATGTTTTCTACCAAATAAATGAATTTTAAACAAAGAAGGTCATCTTTAAAACATTAATTAAACTTTGGGTTAAAATTAAATTTCAACAAACAAAAAAAAACACTTTTCAACTAAAATTTTGTATCCTTAACTAACTTATATTAACATTCAACAAAATACATGAATTTTAAAAAGTTGATTTTTTAATTAAATGTTTAATTGTTTGGCTCAACAAACAGTTAAACATTTAATCAGAAAATTAATGTGCAACCAAAAAAAAGTTTTCAACACAAAATTCAATTTGTACCCAACGTGATGAACTTTTAACTGAAATTATGAATCTTTAACTGAAATATAATAACTTGTAAGATAACAATCGGATTTGTAACAACAAAAAAATTATTTTCTACCGAAAAGTTGAATTTTCAAGAAAATACATCAATTTTAAACAAAAAATTTTATTTTTAACCTAACGGCTAAACTTTTAATTAAAACATTAACTTTTAGCAAAAAAAGAAAGACATTTTGACCAAAGTATTTCAATTTTTACCCAACAAGATGAATTTTTAAGTAAAATTGTAAATTTTCAATCAAAATTATTAACTTTCAAACAAGATATAATGATTTCTAACATTATAAATTGTATTTTTAACAACGAAAAACTGATTTTCTACTAACAATTCGAATCATATACGTTTTTAAATAAATAGATTTATAATATAAATTTTTAACAAATAGGTTAATTTTCAACAAAACAGTTAAATTTTCTTTTAAATTTGTTTTATTAAATTTTCCAGCCAAAAATGCGAATGTCCTCAACAAATAAAAATAAAACAAATAAATTCTTAACTTAGATGATAAATCAATTCTAGAAATTTTTCTCGAAAGTAGTTTCATTTTAAACCAAGTAGTTAATCTTTCAAACAAAAAATACGAATTTTGAATTTCATAGTTTAATCATCAACCAAAACAAATTAATTTTGAACTAAAAATCTGTATTTTCCACAAAGGAGTTTTAATATTAAGTTTCTACAAAAAAATCTATTTTTAGTGAATTTTTTAAATTTTTTCACTAAAAAAGATAAATTTCTAATGAAAAATATCTTGTGCGACAAAAAAAAATTTTGTAAATAAATTTTTAATTGCAAAAAAGACGAATTTTCAACAAAGCGCTTACATTCTTAACCAAAGAGATGAATTTCCACAGAAAATGATGAATCTTTAAAAAAAATAAATATTCAAAAAAAGATGTCAACTCAAAAATATTATTTTTAACATATGAAAATTAATATTTATAAATAAAAAAGTTTAATTTTCAACAAAAGAGATGTATCGTCAAACAGAAAAATAAATTTTTAATAAAGTAGCTTAGCCCAAAAAAGATGACTTTTTAACAAGATAGTTACATTTTCAACAACATAATAAAATTTTTAACCGAATAGTAGAATTCTTACCCGAAATAAAACTTGAACTCGCTTTAATCAATCTTGAACGAAATATATTCTAAATTAAACAATAACTATTTTTACAATCAACAAATCTTTTTTTGACCTATCTCAAAGAAATAATATAAAATAAAACGTTTTTAAAAAAAAAACATTTGTAAAATACAATTTTAAGTTTTGTTTAATTCAAAGTGTTTTATAACGCCAATTTTTCTGCTGCAATAAAATTTTTTTCTAAAGTGTATTCTTTATAGTTTTGCGTTGCTTTTAGACTGAATGTATTAGCCTGAACAATTTCTTCAAATAGAATCAATTTTTTTTTAATGATTTTCTTATTGATCGCCATAAGATTCAAGTGATGTAGGTCACTTGCATTTGACAGGATCGTTTATCTTCTTATTGTTCTTTTCAGTATAAAAGCATTGAAGCGAAAAAGTAAGGCAACACCCGACTATTGACTACTGACGAAGAAACTACTTTGAATTCTACTTCTTTGACGAATAAGGTAATTTCTAATGTTAAAAAAATATTTGGCGGTTTTAAGAATTATTTGATTTTGAAAATTAAAAACTTTTAAAAATATATTTTTTTGAAAATTTTAAGGCTTTTTCGAGTATAGACGAAACGAAAAAAGTTGACAATATAACTTCTCTGGAATATTGTACAAAAGAAAAAATGTTGAATAACTTTTTATTTTTTAGTTTATTTGTGCATTTCTTTTTAAAAGTATACAAATATAATTTTTCTAGGATTTTTCAAAAACGTAAAAAATTTATCACTTTTAACGAAAAAGTTAATCTGCCAAATACATGTTTGAATTTTCAGAAAAAAAATAATTCTCGCGAAAAAATTCAGTAGTTGATATTGTAGTCGAATAAGATTTTTATTATAAATTAAAAATAGTTCAATTTATCAAAAAGACACATTTTCTATGATTTAATTGAATTCTTACTGAAAAAAAAGATTAATTTTCGACCAGTTATATTTGCAACTAAAAGATGCAATATTCTTCAAAAAGAAATTAATTTTCTATCAAAAAGTTGATATTTTTAACCCAAAAATATTAATTTTTAAACAAAAAAGTTTATTTAAAAAAAGTGAATTTTCTACCAAATAGTAACATTTATAAATCCAAAATACTAATTTTTAACAAAAAAAGTCCACTTTCGAAAAGAGGCGAATTTTCTATAAAATATATTAATTTCTTTATCCAAAAATATTAATTTTAAACAAACAGTCTACTTTTAAAAGGAGGTGAATTTTCTACAAAATAGCTTAACTTCTTAATCCAAAAATATTAATTTTTTACAAAAATTCCATTTCCAAAAAGAGGTGATTTTTCTATAAAATTATCTACCATTATATCTATTATATATCCATTATAATTATCTACTATTATATAAAATTATATCTACCATATAATTAAATTTTTTGACTACCAAATATTAATTTTAAACAAAAATGTCATTTTCCATTCAAATAAATGAATTTTCTACAAAAAAAAACAACGTTTTTTTACAGAGAAGTCGAATCCTCGATACAAAAAAGATTTATTTTCGACCAGCTGAACTTTTAAACAAATGAGATGAAATATTTTCACAGATAAATTTGTTAATAAATAATTTACATTGACAACGAGAAATCAATTTCCTGCCAAAAAGAAAAATTTTCTACTATATAGTTGAATCCTGTTTAGAAAAAGATTAATTTTCGACCATCTGTATTTTTATGCAAAAAAAGATTTAAAAGTTTTAAAATGAGATGAATTTTGTACGAAATAGTTTAATTTTTTAACTTGAAAATATTAATTTCTAAACAATGTCAATTTTTCAACAACATAAATTAATTTATTAACAAAAAGACAAGTTTGTTATAATATAGTTGAATCCGCATTTTTAAAAATAATGATTTTCGACCATCCGTATTTTTAACCAAAAAAAACTTTTCTACAAAATAGTTGAATTTTTCAACTCAAAATATTAATTTCCTACAAAAAAGTAAATTTTTAACAAAATAAATAAATTTTATACCGTAACACACTATTTTTTACAATATATTTGAATACTTACTAGAATAATATTTATTTTCCGTCAATTGTATCTTTTAACAAAAATAAATCAATTATTTATGAAGATACATACATTTTCTACAAAAAAGTTAAATTTTTTATTCCAAAAACATTATTTCTTAACTGAAAAGTTAATTTACAAATTAATTTTCCACCAAAAAAACAATCTTCTTACAATACAGTTTAGTCCTCACTAAAAAAGCGTTCATTTCCAACCAGTTGTATTTTTAACCAGAAAAGATTAAATATTTTCAAAAAGAGATGAATTTTCAACAAAATAATTTAATTTTTTTACCCAACAAAATTTTTGGACCTCTTTGTGTTTTTGAACAAAAAAGATGAAATATTTTCAAATCAGATGAATTTTCTAAGAAATATTTCTTCAACCTAATATTCTGAAACAAAATATTAATTTTTAATAAAAAATTCAATTTTCAAGGAAAAAGTATATTTTTAACGAAATAAATCAATTTTTGGGTTGAAAATGAAACATTTTTCTTTCTCATTGAAAAATATTTTTTGGTTACAAATTCGACTATGTTATTAAAAGTTAGTCGTTTTATATTGAAATTCCATCCCTTTGTAGAAATTTTATCCTTTTTGGTTAAAACTGCAACTATTTTGGTTTTTTTTTCTTTTAAAATTTAAAAAATTTTGTTTTGAATATCAATTATTACTTTTTTTCAAAACTCGTCTTTTTAATTAAAAATATTAAAAATTTATTAACAAATTCATGTGTTTTGTTAAAAATTTGTATTTTTTAGTAGAAATTTAATCTTCTGCATTGAAAATTCACCTTCTTCGTCGAAAGTTTGTCTTTTTGGTTCGAAATTCAACTATTTTGTTAAAAATTCATCTATTTTGTTAAAAATTCATCTATTTTGTTAAAAATGCAATAATTTGTCTTAACATTTTCCGAAAATGCTTTTTTATGCCACACTATAAATTTTATAAAAATATATCTTATTTTTAAATTTTATTTTAGTCAAATACACCCAACTGCAACATGCTGTCTTGCCGTGTCATACTTGTTCTCCTGGTTATTTTGTCCACTGCTGTTTTGAACGCAGAAGCAGTCTACAGGAAGCCGCCCTTTAATGGAAGCATCTTTGGCAAACGATCCATGGGTATAACTGGTAAGTGCCTAACTTTTCTTTGTATTTTTTTTTTTATTTTAAAAATTTTTTTTACACTTTGTATTTTACTCTGGGTGAAAATTCACATTTAAAATATTTAAATAGGCGCGCTGAATATATAAATTTCAGTCAAATAAGTTAATAAAATAATTAACAATTTACTTATAATTAAATAAATTAAAATTACATTCAGTATTCAGATTATAATTAGATATAAAATATCGACGGCTTAACTCCAGACAGTTCCAGGTCACTTTTAGGCAGTGTACAGCTCACTTCTACATTTGATCGCTGTATAACTCCATGTTCTATTCTGATATATAGGACTTGAAGCTGTACACCGCCCAAATATCTGTATACCTCCCAATGAGATGTACACCGCCCAAAAGGCTGTAAATAGTCCAAATGGCTTTATGCTGTCCAAAAAGGCTATACGTCTTCTGAAGTTATGTACACCGCTCAAAAGTGTACATCACCCAATTGACTGTACACTGCCCAATGAGCTGTGCAACGCCCAATGGGCTGTACAGCGTCTAAAAAGCTGAAAATCGCCCAATGAACTGTACACCGCCCAGGCGCGGCCTGGAGCGGTATGGAATGGAGGCGTCTATATAATTACATAAAAATTGCATTTATTATTGAATTATTATTATTCTTATCATTATTATCAGTTATTTACTTGAACTGATGTTTACAGCAGATTATGACGTGACCAACAGAGCATTGGCAACAATGTGTGAGGTTGCCAGCGAAACTTGCAGCATTTGGTTAAATCACCAAGATACGAACTGAAATCCTTTAGCGAATTACAGCATAAAGTACCAATTGAAATTTATTATTAAATAAAGTGCAGCCAATATAACAATAATTTATCATTAAAATTGTAACCAATGGGAGAAAATTCACAGCGCTTCTTCGCCAATCGCACTATTCATGTAGTGTTTTATTACTTTTTTTCTAGTATTCATTAGAACCGAAAAATGTATGTATTGTAACAAATAAAGAAGAAATACAAGTAATTATTTCACTGTAGGCAAATTATTCCTTATTAATTTAAGGGTAGACCATTATGATTATCATTATTTATTTTTACTACTAACAAGTTTTAATATTATTATAGTATTATTCGATTTAATATTTATTAAATTAAATTAATTTATCATTTATCTATTAATAGAGGAACAAAGCATAATAATATGATAAATAAGGGATAATTAATTTTATATTAAGGAATCTCTATTATCATCAGAGAATAACAGAAATTCTTAACGTCTTTTCAGACTAGATGGAGCTATACATTAATTTTTTAAATAAAAGTTTTTTTTTTAAAAAAGATCTTCTCCTTCGCTCCACTGGGAATCGAACCACAGAACTTACGATTCTTTTTTGAGAAAAAACTTTAATTAAAAAAAAAACTAATCCATAATTCCATCTAGTCTGAAAAGACGTCAGGAATTTCTGTTATTATCTGATGATAAAACAGATTCCTTGAAAAAAATCTACAAAATACATGAATTTATTCCTGAAGAGTTGAATTTTCTACAAAAAATAAATAAATTTTCACAACAAATTAGAAAAGTTACATTATCAATTCAAAAAATTAATTTTTTTAATGAAAAAAGAAAACGAATTCTCAAACAGAAGTTCATTTTGAACTGAAGAAATTAATCTGCAAACCAAAGAGAAAAGTTTTCGACAAAATAATTCAATTTTCAACTTAAAAAGATAAATTTTCAATCAAAATTGTATCATTCAAATTTTTAGCTAAAGTATTATTTAATAACAAAAAATACATATTTTTATAAAAATAAATTAAGTTTCAATGAAACCAACTTTAGCAGAATTGAAAAATTATCTAAATCTTTAGTTGATAAATTAATTTTTTTTGAAAAAAGACGCAACTGTGAAAAATATAGTTCAATGTTAAAACCTAGAAATGAATTTTCTTCCAAAATAGGAAAATTTTCAAACCAAAAAAATTATGTTTTAACATAATAATTGTAATTTAAGCAAAAAATTATAATTCAAATTTTCGACTAAATAGTTGAATTTATAACAAAGCATAAATTGTTAGCCAAGAAGATTGTTTTTCGATGGAAAAGATGAATTTTTATCAAAATACATTAATTTTTTACAAATGGGTTGAGATTTCACAAAAAAAATAGAAAATTAACCAAAAAGAAATATTTAAATTTTCATTTAAAAATTGTTTGCCAACAAAATACATGAATCTTGACTAAATAGTTGAATTTTCATTTTAAAAAATTATTTTTCCACCAAAACTGCAATCGTGACATTTTCAATTTAAACAAATAATTTGTTGCCCGAAACGAAAAACATTACTCAGGAAGAAAGTTTAAATTTAAACCAAAAAATGAATTCACAATAAAAAGTCGAATAGTTATATATTCAGTTGAAAAAATATTATTTTATAAGAAAACAAAAAATTTAACAAAATAAATCAACTTTCAACTAAGAAAGACAAATTGTCGCCAAAAATGTAAGTGTTAAATTTTGAATTCAAAACATTTAATATTAGCAATAAAATTTAAAAAAAAAACAATTTCCGAGATCTCAGTTAAATTTTTAACGCAATTATTTTCTTTGAAAGTCCAAAATTTGCAACCAAAAGACTGAATTTTTAATCAAATATTTTAACTTTCAACCAAGTAGTTTAATAATCCACTAAGAAATATAAATTTTCAACAAAAATGTAAGTAATAAATGTTTTTTAAATATTCATTTTTAATAAAAAAAATAGTTTTGAACAATTAGGCTAAAGTTTAAACTATAGAAATAATTTGTCTACAAAATAATTCAATATTTATACCAGAAAAGCCGAATTTTAAACAAAATATATGAAATTTTCAACTAAAAAAGACACTGTTAAATTAAAAAATCATTACATTTTCAAACAAACCATTTCCTACTGTAATCAAGAATCTTCAACAACAAAATTAAATTTTTAACAATGAAGTTTAACTTTAAAAGAACAAAAAAATGTCTTTTTAACCAAATTGTTAATTTTCCTATAAAAGTTAATTTTTCACTAAACAGTTGAATTTTTTATTTAAAATTAATGTATGTTGTTAAATAAAACATGTATGTTGTTAAATTGACATGAAATAAATGATTATTTAACTGAAAATTTAACTATTATATTTTTGGTTCAGAGTTTATATTTTTAACTGAACACTCATGAATTCATGTATTTTGTGCAAAATCGCCTACCTTAGTTAAAAATGATTTATCTTGGTTACAAAATTATTTTTCAAAGTGAAAATTTCCATTTTTTTTAAATGTATCTTTTTCGCTAAAAATTGAACTATTTTTGTTAAAACTCATAATTTTATAAAAAATTTTCAATATTTGTATGAAAATGTATAATTTTTTAGTAAAAAATTCCACTATTTTTTTAAAAATTCATTTCTTCGTTGATAATTCGCCTTCTTTTAAGAAAAATAAATATTTTGGATTTAAATATAATTTTATTGAGTCAAAAACTAACCATTTATTTTCGGTTAAAATTTTTTGTTATAAAAATTCAACTCATTTTGTTTAAACTCATATTTGTAGTCAAAACCTCCAAAATTTGCTTGAAATTGTATGACTTTTATTGAACAATTTATTTTTTTATTGTTAAAATTTTGTCTTCATGTATAGAAAATAAATCTTTCTGGTTAAAAAATAATTTTCTTAGTGAAAAATAATTTTCTTCTGCTCAAATTTAGACATTTTACTTCTGGTTAAAAAATTTATCTTTTTATCTAACACTTCAACTATTTTTGTTAAAACTTATCTTTTTAGCCAACATTTTCACTGTCTTAACAAAAATGTATGTTTTTTATTAAAAAATTTCACTATCTTGTCTAAAATTTATGCATTTTTTCAAGTCAAAACTAAACTATTTTTATTATGGTTCAAAATTTATATTTTTAACTAAAAAGTCATCTTTTCTATTGAATATTCTGACTTTTTATTATAAATTCATAACTCTTATTGAAAAATGGCCTTCTTTGGTAAAAATCTCAAAATTCCACTATTTTTTGTTAAAACTCATATTTTTATCCAAAATGTCCAATATTTTCTTCAAAATGTATGTTTTTTTAGTATAAAATTCCACTATTTTCTTTCAAATTAAGTTTTTTCTTTAAAATTCGTCTCTTATAGAAAATAAATCTTTTTCGTGAAAAAATAATTTTTTTTAGTCAAAAATAATTCTTTTATGTTCAAATTTAGCTATTTTATTTTTGATCAAAAATTTATCTTTTTGCCTAAAAATTCAACTATTTTTGGTCAAACTTCTCTTTTTAGCCAAAATTGTCCCTGTTTCATTGAAAATGTATGTTTTCAGTCCAAAATTTCACTATCGTGTTTAAAATTCATGTATTTTGTTGAAAATACCTCTACTTTTGTGCAAAATAAAAATTATTGTTTAAAAAATTATTTTTTTGAGTAAAAAATTCTACCATTTAAAAAAAAAGTTTTTCCTTCAAAATTCGTCTTCTTTAATAGAAAAGAAATCTTTTTGGTTAAAGAATAATTTTGTTTAGAAAAAAATGATTTTTCATACGAAAATTTAGCTATTTTATTTTAGGTTAAAAATGTTCTAAAATTCATCTTCTTTTGCGTAAAATGAATCTTCTTAGCTGAAAAAAAATTTTTTTGGAGAGTCAAATAATTTTTTTAAGTGAAAATTCAACTATTAGATTTTTGGTTAAAAATTTTACTCTTCTTGACTAAAAGTCCAACTATTGCGGTTGAAACTTATGTTTCTTAGTCGAAATTTTCAGTTTTTAATTCAAGAATCATGTATTTTGCTGAAAATTCGTTTTATTTGGTGGAAAATTTATCTTCTTGGATGATAAATTGTCTTTTTTATTTGAAATTAAATAAGTTGCTTAAATCTTAAAACTTTTTGTTGAACATTAATTTTTTAGTTAAAAATTTATCTCTCTGGTAAAAAATTTAACTATTTTGTTGGAAATTTCTCTTTTTTGGTTGAATGCCACTATTTTTCATTTTAAATTAAAATATTTTTTAGTTGAAAATCAACTACTGAGTTGAAAGTTAAAGTACTTAGTAAAAAATTTACTTTTTTATTTAAAGATTTTAGCTAAAAATTGAATTGTTTTGTAGAAAAATCATCTTGTTTGCTTAATTTAATTTTTTGTTTAATATTACGTTTTTGGTTAAAAAAATATATTTGGATTAAAAAATCTACATTTTTGTTTAAAAATTCATTTTTTTGGTAAAAAATTGAACTATTTATTTGAATCACTCAACACAAGTCTCCTTAAAATCTGATATGCAAATCTATAGGCCAGGTATGTTAAGCACGTTTTTCTCACCTGTAGTGATAAGGGCTGTGACCTCTTTTACAATTAAATTGAACCGAATTAGGTGCAGACGCAATGAAAAAGTATTGACTTTGATCTGTAATGCATACAAAAATCTTTGAAATTTTTAATTTTTTAAGTTGAATTTTCCAATAAAAAAAGTAAAGCAAATAACGAAAATAAACTCTTCATTTTTTTAAATTTCAACCAAAAATGAAAAATTTTTAATTCAAAAAATTATTTTTTTTACTATAAAAGACAAATTTTTATTAAATGACATGAGTTTCTAACTGACAAGATGAATTTTCACCAAAAAGGAGAAAGATAAATTTTCAACTTGAAAATTAATTATAATTTTTTTTAAAATCAAGAAAATGGTTAATTTTTCAACCGAGGAAACGACTTTTTGAGAAAATGGTTGCATTCATTGTGAATTAAATTCATTGTTCAATCAATTAATGAATTTTTAAATAAAATCATTATTTCTCAATGCAGGATATTAATTTCATAATGAAAAGATGAATTAAAAATTCAACTATTTTAATATAAAGCTTAATTTTAGTTTTTAGTTCCAAGATAATCTATTAAACGATTAAAAATATCTATTTCTTAGTTAAAATATCATTTATTTCTTGTAGTAATTAAGCTTTTTTTGTTAAAAAATTAATCTTCTTGGTCGAAAAATAGATTGAAAAATCATTTTTCAAACTTTCTAAACTTAAGTCCTACATTTTAAACTTCGGAAGCCCTTAATGAAAATGTAAAAAAATTCCTTTAATTGCAATTATCTTACAAACTACAGAATTTTTAATTGTAAATCTTTGACATTAAATAAATTTATAAACAAAAAACATTCAATATTCTATTTTTAAAACTATACATGTTTAAATTTAATCCAATTTTAATCATCTTAAAATTGTAGAATCTTAAATTGAAAACAGTAAAACTTAAAAAATTTTCATTTGTAAATTTTTAAATTGAATAAATTTCAATTTTGTATGTTAAAAATTGAACTATTAAAAAATATATATTCCAAACTGGATTATTTTATATTACAAACATTAAATACTGGAGAGTCATGAATTGCAAAACTATTGTAAATCTTCAACATGGTAATTATTTCTAAAAAATGTTAAAAACACATTTTTCAAAATATTCCATATGAATCAATTTATAATTATAAATCTTTTAAATTTTGTAGTTTTTTAAATTAAATTAGTAAAAAATAAAGAATTTTCAATAGCAAATCTTCGGAATTCGATAAATTCCAATTCTATGCAATCAAAATTAAATATTGAACAGTCTTAAATTTCAAATCTTAAAAACACAAGAATATTCAGTCGCAAATCTTCAAAATTAAATAAATTTATTAACAAAAAAGTCTGCACAAATGCAGAATTTTAAATTGTAAATCTCGAAAACTGAAGAATTTTTCTTCGCTAATCTTCGAAACTGAATCAATTTCTAAACAAAACAAAATCTTCAAAATTAAAATATTATTTTTCAAAAAACTTACAAATTGCAAATTTTGCAAAATTTGATAAATATCAATTATATATTTTCATAATTGACATATTTGAAAAAAAGTATTTCCAACTGCACTATTTTCTATTATAAAAATTAAATATTGAACACTCTTCAATTGTGAATCTTAAAAGCTGAAGAATTTTCAACTGAAAATCTTCCAAATTATTTAACTATTCCAAAAAATATTTCAAATTGCATTTTTTTTGTACGCTACATATTAAAAATTTAAGATTCTTAAATTGCAAATCTCAAAGTATGAAGATTTTCCTGTAGAAAAAATTTTCAATTGAATAAGTTTTAATTTTCTTTGTTCAAAAATAAACTATATGAATAAAAAAGGATTTCAAGTTACATTATTTTTCATTATAAACATTAAATACTGAACAGTCTTAAATTGCAATTCTTAAAGAATGATATTTTAATTGTAACTCTTCAAAATTGAATCAATTTCTAAACAAAAAAAGATAAAAATTATATATTTCAAACTATAAATATTGCAATTTAATCCTTTTTATTCATAAATTTTAAAAATGGTCAAATTTTTAATTGGAAACGGTAAAAATTGAAGAATTTTCTACTCAGATTCTTTAAAATTAAATAAATTTCAATTTTAAATGTTCAATATATAATTATTTAGCAGAAAATTATTTCAAATTCCACTATTATCTATTACAAAAATTAAACATTGAACAGTCTTCAATTGAAAATCTTAAAGACTGATTTTTTCATTATAAATCTTCAAACTTAAATAAATTGTCAAACAAAAACGTTCCAAAGTAAAATTATTTAAACCGCAAAAATGCCAAATTATTTAAATTTTAATTATAAATATTATTATTGCTAGAATTTTGAATTAAAAGGAGTAAATATCTTAGAATTTTCTATTGTAAATCTTCAAGATCAAATAAAACTAAAAACCAAAAACGTTCGAAATTAGATTTGTTTTGGAAACGGTAAAAATGAAAGAATTTTGTATTGTAAATCTTCAAAATAAAATAAATTTCAATTTTTTAGGATAAAAATGTAAGTGTTTCGAAATAAAGTATTCCAAATTGCATTATTTTCTATAATAAAAATTAAATATTATAGAGCATGGCATTGCAAATCTAAAAAATTAAAGAACTTTCAGTTGCAAATTTTTAAAATTGAATACGTTTAAATTAGAATTTTTCAACATTTAATTATTTAAAAATAAATTATTTCAAATTGCATTGATTTTTATTAGAAAAATTAAACATTGAATAGCCTTTAATTGCAAATCTTGAAAATTCAAGAATTTGTAGTTAAAAAACTTAAAAATTAAATACATTTATTAACAAAAATCTTGTTGTGAACTGTAAATATTAAATATTAATCCAATATTAATTTAAAATTGAAAAAATGATGAATTTTAAATTGAATACAGTAAAAATATAAAAATGTTCAATTTTCAAAATTGAATAAATTTCAATTTTAAATCTTCGAACTTAAACTACACACAAAATTATTCCAAAATACATTTTTTCTATTGCACTTATTAAATATGGAAGAGTGTTCCAGTTCAAATCTTAAAAATTATTCCAAAAAGAGCATTCAAAATTTAATTATTTTTCATGAGACACATTACATATTGAATAGTCAATAAAAATACAATAAAACAATAAAAATTCAAAATTAATCATTTTTTAAATATAAATCTTGAAAATTCTAAATTTTCCAATTATAAATAATACCTAAATAAATCAAACTAATTATAAATCTTAAAAATTGTAGAGTTTTAAATTGAAAGCAGTAAGAAATGAAAAATTTTATATTGAAAATCTGAAAACTGTAAAATTGTAAATTGTAAATTTTGTAAATTAAATGAATCAAAATTGTGTAACATTAGAATTGAACTGATAAAAACCCCCTTTTAAGTTTGCATTTTTTCTATTAAAAAAATTAAATATGGAATACAAGAATAGTTGTTTTAAGCTATAAAGATTCTATAATAATCAAATCTTAATTCTAAATAAAAAATTGTATCATTTTAAATTGAGAACAGTAAAAATAGACAAATTTTAAATTTTAAATATTTAAAATTAAATCAACTTCAACTTTTATCTTCAAAAATGAACTATTTTTGAAGAATCCAAATTATATTATTTTCTAATACAAACATTAAATCTGGAGAAATATTCAATTTCAATTCTTGAAAATTGAAGAATTTTCAATTGTAAATCTACAAAATTATGCAACTATTCCAAAGAAACATTTCAAATTGCATTTTTTGTGTTTTCTTTACATTAAATATTAGAGATTCCTAAATTTTTTAAATAAAAATTAAATACTGAACAGTCTTTAATTGGAATTCTTAAAGAATATTTTTTAAATTGTAACTCTTCCAAATTGAATCAATTTCTAAACAAAAAAAGATAAGAATTATATATTTCAAACTATAAATATTTCAAGTTAATCATTTTTACACATAAATTTTAAAAATGGTCAAATTTTTAATTGGAAACGGTAAAAATTGAAGAATTTTCTACTCATAATCTTCAAAATTAAATAAATTTCAATTTTAAATGTTCAATGTTGAATTATTTTGAAATAAATTATTCCCAATTAAATTATTTTCTATTATAAACATTATATTGAAGAGGGTGGAAATCCAAATATCGAAAATTAAAGAATTTGCAATTTGAAAATTCTTGAAATTGAATAAATTTCCATTTTAAATGTTCAAAATTGAATTATTTCAAAAAAAGTATTCCAAATTAAATTATTTTCTATTATAAATATTAAATATTGAGTCAAAATTATATAACTTTCTATTACACAAATTAAATATTGAACAATCTTCAATTGCAAATGTCAGAATCTGAATTTTTATTTGTAAATCTTCAAAATTAAATAAATTTACAGAAAAAAACGTTCCCAAATGCATTAATTTGAACTATAGATATTCCAAATGAATTAAATTTTAATTATAAATATTAAAAATAGTAAAAGTTTGAATTGAAAACAGTAAAAATCTGAAAAATTTCAATTGTTAATGTTCGAAATTAAATATACCTTGAAACCAAAAACGTTCGAAATTAAATTTGTTTAAACTATAAAGATTCAAAATTAATCAAATTTTAATTAAAAATTTGCAGAACTTGAAATTTGTTATTTTTAAAATCCAAATTTTTTCGTAGAGCGACAATATTTTTCCATTGACTGCTGCAGTGATGTTCGACAAAGTTGCGGGTATTCAAGAGTTGTACTTATTTACGGGACAGACATGATCAAAATCGTAAATAGAAAAGTACAAGGGTATAAAAGAGATAATGGTTTCGGGATCGGCAATTCATTCTTCACAGCTAACTTAGAGGTAAGTCAAATAAGTTTTCAAATATTTCAATTTTTTTTATCCTTGCAACTTAAACGTCATTTCCCGTTATAAATAATATAAAGTTAAACAAAATTTAATACAAAAAAGTTTAAACTTTCATCTTTTTTTCTTTCATCATAAATACATAAAAAAACAAATATTCAACGAAATAGTTTACGATTTAACAAAAAAGAATAATTTCTAACAAAATTGATTATTTTTATACCAAAAAAGATTATAATTTGAACTGCATAGTGCAATTTGTCTCTTATGAGAAAGTGAATTTCATTTCAATCCTAAATAATTTAACAAAATTCTTTGTACTTTTTAAAGTTTTCAATTTCCTGTAAATGTTTTTTATTTTCAAATTGCTGAAACAATTTTAACAAGTTTAAAAATTTTCAATTTGATTTTAAAAATTTTCCAAACTTTGTAAGAATTTTAAACAATTTTATACGGTTTAAAAGGTTTTAGAGTATTTTTAGTGATTACAAGAGACTAAAAAATATAATAGCATTTGTATGATATTTTAATTGTTACAAAAATAATATAATGATTTTAAGGTACATTATAAAATTGCTGGACTTTTAAAACTTTTTAGGATTAAAGAATTTCAGAGATTTTAAGAGATTTTCAAATATTTCCACGTATTTCCAAAGTTTAAATTTTTTAAAAAGATTTTATTACATTATTTCAAAAGATTCAAGGAATTTTGAATAGTTTTTAATCATTTGAAGAATTTTTTAGATTTTCTGCTATTTTTAAAATTAGTTTTTGTTTATTGCAAATAATTTTTTTATTGGAAACTTGGCTGATTTTTTAAATAATAAATCTTTTTATTGGTTAAAAATTAAAATATTTTGCTCAAAATTCATTTTTTTACTGAAAACTGAAGTGTTCCATTTTTTAGTTTAAAGAATTAACTATTTTTATAAAAATTCATGAATTCAAAGAAGAAGAAATTTTTTTTAAATCTTGAGGGATTTCTAGTATGTATTATTTTTTGTTTATTGAAAATCAATTTTTTAAATTGAAGATATAGTTCATTTTATTTTTGCTTTATAATTAATCTTGTTGGGATAAAAATTAAAATATTTTGTTAAATTTGATTTTTTTACTGGAAATTTAAATATTCTATTTTTTATTTTGTAAAATTATCATCTAGTTTAGTTAAAAATTCATGTACTGAAAAAAGAAATCGTCTTTTCCTGTCAAATATAATTTTTCTTTCAAGATTTTATGATATTTAATAAAATTGCGAGGAATTTTCACTAGCTTAAAAAAATTTAAGTATTTTTTTAAAATGTTGATGAATTTTTAATATGTATTAGTTTTTGTTTGTTGGAAATCAATTTTTTTAATTGAAAATTTAGCTAATTTTATTTTTGTTTTATAATTAATCTTTTTGCGTTGAAAGTTAAAATATTTAGTTAAAAACTCTTTTTTCACTGGAACTTTAATTATTTTTTTTTTTTTAGATTATAAAAGCATCTATTTTAGTGGAAACCTAATTTATTTAATAGAGAAATCATCTTTTCCTGTCGAATATAATTTTTCTTTAAATATTTTATGATATTTAATACAATTGCGAGGAATTTTCAATAGCTTAAAAAAAAAGTATTTTTTAAAAATGTGAGGTATTTTTAATGCTAGTTTTTGTTTGTCGAAAATCAGTTTTTTAAATTGAAAATTGCGCTAATTTTATTTTTGTTTTATAATTATTCTTTTACGGTCAAAAATTAAAATATTTGGTTAAAAACTCTTTTTTACTGGTAATTTAAGTATTCTATTTTTAGTTTGGAAAATTATTTATTTTAGTTTAAAAACTCATGTATTTAATAAAGAAATCGTCTTTTCTTGTCGAATCTAATTTTTCTTTAAAGATTTTACGATATTTAATACTATTGCAAGGCATTTTCAACAGATTAAAAAAAATTTCAGTCTTTTTTTTAAATGTTGAGGTATTTTTAATATTAGCTTTTGTTTGTTTCAAATGGATTTTTTAAATAAAATTTTTATTTAATTTTAATTTCATAATTCATCTTTTTTGAGTGTTAATTTAAATATTTTGTTAAAAATTATTTTTTTTTACTGAAAATTTAGGTATTCTATTTTTTAGTTTGGCAAATTATCTATTTTAATTCAAAATTCATGTATTTAATAGAGAAATCTGTTCTATTTAAAAATTTCTTTCTATTATTAAAAGAACGTCTCTTCTAGTTAAAAAGAATTTGTTCAAACAAATTTTATTAAATTTTAAAACGATTCTCAGGAATTTTTTTAAAATTTCAATCATTTAAAGAAGCTTTAAATATTTTTAAGATCTATCCGCAATTTTCGAGAGTTTTGAGAAATTTGAAACGATTGTAAAAGATTTCAAATGATTTCATTTATATTATAGTATATTTTTTTCATTAAAAATTTAACAATTTATTTTCTCATTTGACAATAAATCTTTTTTGGTTGAAAATGAAACTATTCAGTTGAAACTTCATTTCTTTCGTTAAAAATTAATTTTTTTACCTAAAATTTAAGCATTCAATTTTTAGCTAAAAAGTCATCTGTTTTAGTTAAAAATTTATTTATATTATTGAATAATCGTCTTTTCTGATAAAAAATAATGTTTTAAATATTTTATGATACTTAAAAACAATTCCAAGAAATTTTTAATACAAAATAGTCATAGTAGTGCTGTAGTTCAAAATATTATAGTTCGTTTTTTTAAAAGTAATTTTTTTTAACTAAAAATTCACTGTTCCATTTTTGGTAAAAAAAAATATTTAAGTGTTTTATGGAAAATAAAAAATTCATCTTTTCTAATTAAAAGTTTACCAATTTGACAACAAATTAAAGATTTATTGAAAACTCGTATTTTTTTATAGAAATTTAACCTTTGATCCTTTTTGGATTAAAAATCAAATTTTGTCATTCAAGTTTTTTTTTGTTGCAAATAAATAATCATTTTAGTTACAAAATTATCTGTTTTTCAGAATTTTTTTTTGTTCAGCTTAAAAATTCGACAATATGGTAGAAAATTAAAATACTTAGTAGGAAACTAAACTACTTGGTTGAATTTTTTTTTGAAAATACATTTTTTTACGAAATTCAACTTTTGTTTAAAAATTCTTCTTTTTTCATTCAACTCAACAGGCTGAAAATTCCTTTTATAAATTAATTTTTCAAACTGAAAATTTAGACTAGTCCACTTTTGTTTTGAAAAATCAAACGAATAGATGTATTTTTGACACAGAAGATTAATTTTTTAACAAAAAAGTCGAATTTCCAAAAACTACAGAAATTTTTAACTATTTAGTTGAAGTTCCAAACAAAAAATTAATTTAAAAAAATTTCTAATCACAACAAAAAAATTAATTGTGCATCAAAATAGAATAGTTTAATTGACACCAAAAATTTTAAAAAAAGTAAAAATTCAACTATTTTTATGAAGTATTTGTTGACATTTCGTCCTTTTGGATTGAAAGTTAATCTTTTATGACAAAAAAAGTTTCTTTTTCTTGATTGAAAATAAACATTTTTTTAATCCTTGAAAGTTCAACTATTTTCTTAAAAAATGCATTATATTTCATTGTGAAATCTTAGAAATTTAAAGTGTTTTATTTTGAACGCAAAATGCTTTATTTAAATTAATTTTATTAAAAACAATTTTCTCCCCTATTATTTCCTATTATGCCCATGTAAGTACATTATGAAAGGAATTTCGATGCCTCAATTGCATACGTTCCATGTCGCTTTTGGGCTGTGTACAGCGTCTTCTCGAGTTCGGGCGGTGTACAGTTCTCCATTGCTTTTGATCGCTGTACAGCTCCAGGCCCTATGTTTGTATATATTACTATCAGCTGCAGAGCGATAATTACAACAGAGAGGTGTATACCGCCCAATCTGCACGTGGTGCTGTACACTGCCCAAACGCGACCTGGGGCGTTAAGGAGGGGCGGCGTTGAATTTAATTTTAGAAAACTTATTTTCTGCGATTTTATTCTTTTTCGGGATTCCTTTGATGAATTGAGTACATGGAAACCTAATTTAAAAGCATCAATATAATGCTAAAATGTTCGAAAAATAATAATAAAAATTTAATGGAAATTTGATTTAATTTAAAAAATACTAACTTTCAAGTTTTTCAAAGTATTTATAAATAGTCCACCTGCATGGGCGTAAGAATGGAAACGTGATATTTAAATATCGTTCCGAGAAAGTAAACACTCGTCTTCTCTCTATTGTCCAAGCTTTTTAAGCGTAATGTTTATATTGTATCGCGAACAGTTCAGTTTCCGCACAACCCTCGCGAGCAAAAGTTTTAAAGATCAGTGTGATAAAGTACGGTCATTTATTCAAATTTTCTGTGAGACTTCAAATAAAGGTTAGTTCTAATTCAACTAATTTATTTATAATTATTTTCCAAATTGTCGTTTTTTCGTTAAATATTCACAATTTTAGTTGAAAATTTAAATGTTTTGTTGAAATTTCTTCTTTTCTTTAAATAGTTAATTTTTAACTGAAAATTTAACTATTCCATTTTAGTTTGAAAATTCACTCTTTTTGGTTTAAAGTTAATTTTATTGAAAATTTTAATTTTCAATTTATTTCATTTTTTAAAATAAATTTTTTTTTAAATAATAAAAAAGACTAAGGACAAAAATACAATCAAATTTTTAATTTTTCGGTAAGAAGTTATATTTTCTGTTTAAAAAATAATTTTTGAATTCCAAAATTATATTTCCCTTCCTATTCCATTTGATTTAATTATTATTTAATTTTTCTCCCTTTTTTTACATGTTTATAAAATCCAAATAATTTCTGTTGACAGTTCATTCTTATTTGTTCATAAATCTATTTATATATTGTTCGTTGATAATGCATCGTATTTAGTTAAAAATTCTATTATTTTGTTGAAAATGTAACAATTTTGTTAAAATAATCTATTCTCGTTCAAAATTGAATTGTTATGTTGAACATTTGTTTTTTTTTATTAGAAATACAATTATTTTTGGTAGAAAATTCAAATGTTGTGTTGAAAATAAACTTCTTTGTTCAAAATTCTACTGTTTTGTCGAAAAATTATGTCTTTTTTGCAAAAGTTAATTTTTTAAATGAAAATTTAACTATTACAGTTTTCTTTGGAAATTCATTCTTTTTTATTTAATTTGCAACTTTTTGGTTATTAATTATTCTGTTTTGGTTTATTATTTAACCGTTTTATTTTTAATTCAACCATTTTTTTGAAAATTCTGCAAATTTGTTTGATAAGCCATAATATCTGATTAAAAACTGAATTTATTTTTGGGTAATTCGTCCTTTCGGTTGAAAATTCAACTATTTTGTTGAAAATAAACGTTTTTGGTTCAAAATTCAACTGCTTTGTAGAAAAAATATCTTTCTGGTTTTGAAATTCCGCAATTATTTTATTTCTCATTTTTATTTATAAGTAAATATTAATCATTTTAGTTTCAATTAAATTGTTTTGTTGAAAATTCTTTTTTCTTTTAGCTAAAAGTTTATTTTAATAACTGAAAATCTAACTAATCAACTTTTTTTGTTGTTGAAAATTCATCAATTTTTTTTAAGGTTCATCAATTTAGTTAAAAGTTGAACTAATTAAAAAAAAACATTTTTTTTCTGTTGAGAATTAATTTTCTTTACTAAAAATGTAATTACTTTATTTCTATTTAAAAATTTATATGTTTTGTTATAAAATCATCTTTTTTTTTTAATAGAAAATTTATTCTTGATTGAATTTTTTTTTAGGATTCATCTTTTTTGGTTCATATTTCAACTAATTGGTTGAAAATTTCTGTACTTTGTCGAAAATTATCTTTTTCTTTTAAGATATTAATTTTCTTGTTTAAAAAATCATCTTCTTTGTCAGAATTTCGTTTTTATTAAATTGGTGAAAGTTAAATAAACTTCTTACAAAATATTTTGTTTTAAAGATTTAAAACTTTTTTTTAATGTATCTCATTAGTTGACAATTAATCCATTTTGATAAAAATCCGTTTATTTTTTGTTTGAAGTTAACAATTGAACGAAAAAATTGCCTAATCCATTTTTTAAATAATTTTAATCATATGAAAATTTAATTTTTGGTTAAAAAATTGATTAAAAACTCATCTTTTTAGGTGGCAACATCAACCACTTAATTAATAGTTGAATCAATTTGTTAACAAAAATTTTGTTGGTTGAAGCTTTAAAACTTTCGTTTGAAAATAGAATTTTTTCAATTACTTATTTCAATAAAAATTTAACCATTCCGTTTTTAGTTAAAAATGTATCTTTTTCAGCTAAAAATTCAAATATTAAATTCAAATATTTGTGTTAAAAATTTTTTTTATCAGTTAAGAATTGTGTATTTCAAAAAAATTCTTTAGCTATTTCATTTTGGGTTAGAAAAATTGTTCTTTTTTTAGTTAAAAATTAATAATTTTTGTTAAAAATTCATTTATTTAACTGGTCTCTTTTAGTTGAAAATTAGCTATTTGGTTGAAACTCGAACTATATTGTTAATTTTTTGTTTTTAAAATTAATCGTTTTAGTATGAAATTCCTCTCTTTGTTGGAATATCAAACTATTTTTAAAAAATTTATCTTCTTCAGTTCAAATATCCACTATTTAAATTTTATTTCAAATTACTTTTTTTAGTTGGAATGAATTTTATTTAACTAGAAATTCAGCTATTTCATCTTTGGATGCTAATCTACATTCTTCAGTTGAAAATTTGTATGTCTTGGTAGAAAATTAACCTTTCTGATGAAAAATTCATAATAATGGCGGGGCTAAATCGATTTTTTTTAAATTCCTATTTTTTTGTAATTGATAATGGATCGGCTTTTGCGCCTGTAAAATTCAACACGCCAACGAAGACTGTACGCCGGGCTGCAGTCGCCAAGTTTATTTGAAGTTGTATAAAATCTTCAAATACTAATTTCCCTCGTACTCACATTCTTCAGAACGATTTTAGAAGTATTTGATAAATATATCCTATTTTGATTTATTATTATTTAGTAATTTATTTGATTTATTATTTTAAACACTGTAAGCTCCTTTGAAGATAAGAAAAAAAACTTCCTTACCAATAAAAAAGACTGCAGCCCGGCATACAGTATTAGCTGGTGCATTGCATATTAAAGGCGCATAAGATTTTTAATTTTCAATCTTCAATTACCAAACGAAAAAAAAACAAGAATTTTATTTAAAATAAATAATTGTTCTATTTTCATGAAAAATTTTGAAATATTTTCTTTTTCAGTGTTTTGTATAAGTTCCACAAACGGCACATATAATTATTTTCAAGTTGGAAGGTACATACCCAGAAAATGAAAAGAAAATTAAATTCACTCAGTGTGACAGGTATTCTTTATAGCAGTGAGTTTTCAAATAATTCCATAGAAAAAAAATAGAAAAATTTTTCTTACAAAATTTAAAACCTAATAATACAATTATTTCAGCCTCTTTGATAGCAATTGCAATCATTTTGATTGGGATTGACAATGCCAAAGCCGATGATGGTACTCCAGCCTTTTTTTTAAAGATTGCTAAAAATATTCCAAGGGTTGGAAGAAGCTCAGAAGCAGAGGAATTTTTTCGGAAGGCTTCTAAAAACGTTCCAACAATCGGCAAACGGGAAGAGATGGTGAGTAGAATTTTTTTTTATAATATCGACGCCTCAATTCCTTATTTTATTTTAAATAATAATAATAATAAATTTTTATGATCGTATGTTCTATTTAAATGATTACAGTCAGTTCTTGAAAATGGCTATACATTGTCTCCCTTCGGAAAAGATGGTCAGTTTTTGAAAGCAACGAAGAGGCGAATAGGTTATGCTCCTGCCACAGGTATGATTAATATTGTTAGTTTTTTTTTTTAATTTGGTCCTGATTAAAAAAAAAAATTCTGAACAATTCTGCCAAAATAACCGCGAAAATCCAAAAAAATCGTTTTTCTTGATTTTCTGGAAAATACTTGGTTGAAATAAAAAAAAATATTGTGATAATTTTTTTGTTCAAATATTTCCTAAACAAAATCGAATAAATGTAAACAAAGAAAAAAATTTATTTTTTTATTTTTGTGATCAGTGCGCATTTCTTGTATACTTTATTTTTAAATATTAAAACTACAATAAAAAACAATAACCTTTTGTTTTATGTAAAATTTCACAAGAATTTATTATAAAAAAATCGAATTAACATTTTTTTTCAACACTTGATAGGATGTTTTTTGCAAAGAAGTACAAAGAATTAAAAATATTCTTACAAGAAAATGCGGGACAAATGAATCAAATTTCCAAAAATGAAAATATCCGAAGGTATAAAATTACCGAAACTCAAAAATTTCCGAATACAAACAATTAAAACAGTTTTAATATTAAATAATGATTGCAATACAAAATATTTTCATAAAATAAAAGTATGTTATGAAAATTTTGAACTAATAAGATACATTTTTAAGCAAATAGTAGAATTTCTTAAAAAAAGATACATTTTCAACCGAAAATAGACAATTTTAATTTTTAATTGAAAAAATTTAAACATTTTTATTACGAATAAAGAACATTTAAATTGAACCTAAAAACTTCTAATCTTAACAAAAAATATAATATTTTATTTTTAAAAACTTAAATTTTTAATTGAAAAAAAGATTTAATTTTAAATAAATAATACAATAAGAAATACTTTAACGAAATAAAAGTATTTTATTTAAATTTTAAACCTTTAATTTTTAACTAAAAAGATATAATTTTAAGCAAATAGTGGAATTACAAAAAAAAAAAGATAAATTTTTAACCTAAATAGTCAAGTTTAATTTTTAATAGGGAAAATTAATCAATTTTAATTTTAAATAAGGAACAGGTAAATTGAACCAAAAAAGATTCAATCTCAAGAAAAATGGTAATACTTAATAATTGAATCAAAAAAGATGAATTGTCAATAAAAATATATAATTGTTGATACTTGCACAAACAAAAAATTTTATTTCTATTAAAAAACAGAAAGTATATTTTAAAACGAATGTGTTCTTCTTTATTAAAACTCTATAATTTTCTAAATGAAAAGATCAATTTTTAACAAAGCATTTTGAATTTTTGAGTCATACACATAAATGTTTCAAATACAGAGATGAATTTTGAAATGTTTTTATTTTGCAAAATTTTTTACTGAAAAATTCGGATTTTAAAGAAAATACATTAATTTTGAACCAAATAGTTAAATTTTCAAGCGTACACAATGAATTTTAAATAAAAAATAATATATCAAAGAACACGATTTTTCAACGTATGATTTAAATTTTTAACTAAATAATTATTTAGTTAATTCAATTATTGAATTTGTAGTAAAAAAGATTAATTTTGAACCAAAAATTGAGTCGTTAATATTTTAGTGATTAATTTTCTACCAAATTGATTTTCTTCAAAAAAATGCGAATTCGGAACAAAATATCTGAATTTTCACCGAATAGTTGAATGTTCAAACAAAATCCGAAATTCTCAAGAAAAAAAAATCATTTTTCGCTGAAAAAGACGAATTTTTCACAAAATACATGAATTTTCCATGAAATAATTGATTTGTGAACAAAAGCCCAACAATTTTCGACCAAAATAGAATAGTTATATTTTTAGTCACAATAATTAATTTCGGAATAAAACCCAATTTTTTCTACAAAAAATAGAGTAGTTAATACGAGGGTAGTTCAATAAGTCCTTAGAATGACCAACAAAAATGCGCGCGAATCGCTCCAAATCATCTGTTTTCAGTCAGCACCACTCCCGACTAGATATATGGTGCAGTCACAGTCCACATCTTCTGAGTTTACGTGTTTTTATAACCAATTGAAAAAAAAAATTGTTCGTTAAGAAAAATGAAAAAAAACGAGTTCAGAGCGGTAATCAAACATTTTCATTTAAAGGGTTTAACTTCATATGAGATAAAAAATGAATTGTACTCAGTTCATGGCACATCTGCCCCTGCCTTAGCAACGGTTTATAACTGGGTAAGTGAATTTAAGCGTGGTCGTACATCAAGAAGTGACGAACCACGTTCAGGAAGGCCCGTAGAAGCAAGTACTCCCGAAATCATCAATAAAATCCATGATATGGTGTTGAAGGATAGAAGATTAAAAGTGCG
>NC_046658.1:162697517-162702921 GCF_010883055.1 Belonocnema kinseyi | reverse complement strand
CGAAAACGCACTTTTCTGAAGGATTAAAAAAACTTGAAAAGCGATTGACCAAGTGTATAGAGCTCCAAGGAGATTATGTTGAAAAATAAAAAAAAAAAAAATACCCAAAAAAATTGTTTTTATACTTCATTCTAAGGACTTATTGAACTACCCTCGTGTTTCAGATAGAAAAATTTATTTTAACTCAAGAAAAATGTAACAAAACTATAAAAATTTTAACTAAGCAGTGGAATTTTCAACAAAAAAGGTTAATTTTTCACCGAATACATGAGTTTTTAACCAAATAGTTATTATTTAAGTAAGAAAAATTTATTTTAACAAAAAAAATTAAGGGACTAGTTGGATGAAGATTAGTTGAATTTTCATTTAAAACAAATAACTTTTCAACGAAAACTGGAATAGTTATATTTTTAGTCACAAAAATAAATTTTTAATTAAAAACAATTAACTTGCAATCAAAAATAAAACAGTTGATATTTCAGTTACAAAACTTAATTTTAACGAAAATATTTGTATTTTCATCGAAAACAATAAACTTTTCAACAAAAAAAACAAACAGTCAAATTTTCAGTCAGAAATCAACCTTAAACGAAGAACAATTAATTTTCGACCAAAAATACAATAATTAATATTCTAATTTGTGAAATTAATTTTTAACCCGACACATAATAAGTTTCAAACAAAATACTTCAATTTTAAACCAAAGAAAATGAATTTTCTTCGCAAATTAGTAGATCTTTTAAACAAGTAGTTGAATTTTCATCAAAAATAGATAACTTTTCAACGGAAAATAATGTGTTCCTTAAATATTTAACTAGAAATGATTTATTTTTAGCCAAAAACGGAAAAGCTTAATTTTCAGTTGAGAAAAGTAATTTTTAACAAAAAAGTAAAATTTTCAACCTAATAGGTTAATATTTAACTAAATAGTAGAATTTTTAACCAATCCGGATAAATTCCGAACCAACAATGTAATCGTAGACATTAAAGAAAAATTTAATTTCGAACAAAAATAGTTGAATTTTTATTTTATTTTCAGAAAGATTGCTGCCATTTTTTTAATGTTCAAAATTTTCCTAAATTCTTGCGGATTCTAAAATACTGTAAAATCCCTTACCTAAATAAAGAAAACGAGTTAAATATGTAAATTTATTGAGAAGTACAGCATTCCCAGTGGGCGCAAAATTTGGCGACGTCTTTACGACATCTTTACGACATCTTTACGACATCTTTACGACATCTTTAGGACAACTTTACGACATCCTATGTCCATGTCGTTTCGGTGTCTTTGCGATATCGTAAAGACATCGTCAGATCATACGACTCATTTACAATATCGTGAAGATACCTCAACGACATGGACATAGGAGGTCGTAAAGTTGTCGTAAAGATGTCGTAACGATGTTGTAACGATGTCGTAAAGACGTCGCCAAATTTTGTGCCCAATGGGTTTTAACGAAATTTTTTTTTTAACTTTTGGAATTCGATCTAAAAAGTTTTTTAATTTTGATTTTCTATTTCAGGCAGTGACACCTGGACTTGGGAACACTTCCCACTGGCAATCGAGGGTCCACCTGAATTGTGGCGAAGTCTGGCTGGATACAGTGATGAGAAAGTTTTCGAGACTGCTGACGAGTATGTTTGTATTTTTATTTATTTAAAAAATATTTTTAACATTTACCATTTTTTTATACCTTTCAAAATAAACAATTTAAAAAAAATTGCGAAACAATTAATTTCAAGTAACTGATAAATTTAATAATTGATGCTTTAATTGGTAGAGAATTCATTAATCGAATAATGTATAAATTCTTTTATTTGAAAATTTAGAATTCTGATAATTCAACAAAAAAATCCTGTTTATTAAAAAAATATAGCGAATTTTTCATATTTAGAGCTTTCAATAGCATACAATAATAAAAATTAGAAATTAACCCAATTTTTTTTCTATAAATGGTTTTATAAAAAGAAGTTTTTTCGCACGTTTTCAAATAATTATAAATTTGACCAAATTATTTTTTTTCATTATTGTTTGCTAGTAAAATTTACATTTTCACAAATAAATTTTAAAGATTCACTATTACTTTTGAACTAATACGATTTTTTTCCAATTTTCCAAAATTTCAATGTTTAAATTAAAAAAAGGTTAGAACGTATTTTCCGAATTCGAAAAAATTGTTTTCTAACATCTAATAAAATAATTTTTTGTGATTGCAGTATCGACAACGAAATTCACAACCGAGATAAGAGGGCTGAAGTGTACCGAAGGAAAAAATAAGACAAATCTACAACATTTACTTTAATAAAAAAAAATGGAGAGAAGTCTGTTAGTGAAATTTTCTGATTATAATTACCTACGGTTTTGGGGAAGTGTAGACAATAATAATAAACAATAATAATAAGTCTGTAATAAAAAGACTCAACATATACGAATTCCTTATTACTTGTCCTACAAATAATTTTTTATATTTATAAAAAAATATTATTATATTATTTTATATTGGCTTTCATATTTATAAAAAATGTATTATTTAAGTCTAAAAATTGGAAACATTTTAAAAAATTAGGTACACAAAAAGTATGATTTCATTCTTACACAAAAATGTCAGTTTCAATCTGAATAATCAACATTTCTTCGACAATATAGAATTTAATTTAAAAAATTCATATACTAAAAATTATTTTGTATAGATTGTGTAATATTAATTTAATTTCATATTGAAATTATTTCACAAATTTTTTTTTAATGTTAGAAAAAAATTATTAAAATAATTGATTATTTACAAAAATTTAAAGACCCTTCCAGAAGGCAATAAAATTAATTATAGTTATTTGAATACAAATTATTTAGAAAGAAATTTTATATAAAAATAAATTTCTAAGCAAGAAGATTAATTTTCTACCGACAGATTCCAACTTAACGGATTAACAAACAAAATTAATTTCCTAGTAAAATTAGAAATCTCCTACTAAAATAGATTGATTCGTCAGTTTAAAAATTGAATTTTTACTAAAAAAATCGAATTGTCAACGAAATAATTCAATTTTCAACCAAAAAGATTAATGTTCAACAAAAAAAAAATTGGCAACAAAATACATCATTTTTCAACCGAATAATTGAATTTTTAACCAAATAGTTCAATTATCAGTGTAAAAAATTAATTTTTAACAACAAAATGCAACTTATTTTAAAAAAATAGTCTAATTTTTACATTACGAAATAAATTTCCCAGTAAAGTTATAAATGTGCAACTAAAATAGATTCATTAAGGAGTTAAAAAATTATTTTAAAAAAAAATCGAATTTTCAACAAAATATGTAAATTTCCAACCAAAACAGATAAATTTTCAAGAAAAGACATCATTTTCTATGAAAAAAGATTTTTTTCAACTAAATAGTTAAATTATCAGTGTAAAACATTTTCTTGACAATATACAGAACAGAATTTTGAAGAAAAAACTTCAATTTTTAAACAACGGAATAAATTAGACTAAAATTGGGAACCTTTGACGAAAACAGATTCATTTTTATCTAAACGGTTGCATTTTAATACAAAAAATTTATTTCAACGAAAAAAAACATACATTTTAAACAAAATGGTTGGATTTTTAATTTTTTAACCTAAGGAAATTTGTCAACAGGAAATTTATTCAAATTATTCAACAGAACAAAAATTTAATCAAAATACATGGATTTTCAACAAAACGTTAATTTTCCATAAAATGGTTCAACTTTCAGTTTAAAAATTAATTTTTAACATGAAAAAATAAATTTTCAATAAAAAATGGATAAGCTGAATTTTTATTTTTAAAAAGTAATCTAACAAGTGAATTGTTAACCAGTAAGGTAAATTTTTAAACGAGAAGATTAATTTTCCTCAAAGTGGTGGTTTTCGGTACTATTATCCGGCGCATGCGCAATGAAACTTCGAGAAACCTCCGTAAATAATAAGTATTTTGACAAACTTTTAGGGAATTTTCCACAAATTTTTGGAAGTTTGGTTAATATTCCACGTTGATGTATTATCATATGACCCCTACTAGTACCTGATCAGGCCCCGAGTAGGATAAGTCGAGTCACCTGACTAGCCCCCGACTAATCTACCGTGACGCTACTGGTCGGGGGCTAGTCAGATGACCCGACTAGCCCCCGACTTTAAATGGAGTCGAATGGCCGGGAACCAGACTAGTTCCCCATTTGAATTTCTACACAGGTAATTTATTAGTATACTTGAGCACCTTCGAACTTCTGTATCAGTGCTGGTAAATTGAAATCAGTTAGTATGTTTATCACGAATTCATCTGCGATTGCTTTTATAAAACATAAAAGAAGTTTCGGATACATTTTTATCAAAAAATTTGAGGTTATGTATTTGACTTGATTACTTAGGGCCGTAATAAAAGTACTACTTGTAGCAAATCAATGCATAAAACACTTGTTCTTCTGTGAATAATCCTGATAAAATCGAAAAATACATCCACAGCAATACACAATCGATTCTCTCAACAAATCTTGCGAGAGAAGTAAACAACAAGCCGGCCGAAACGACAAGGTCGATCCGATATAGTGCCAAGGGCCCATGGGCCATAGGCTTGTTTCAGCGAACACACGTTCCTCGAATTATTTTCAAAGAAAAATATTTTTTTATCAAAGAAAATATTGTGCCCAGTGGGCACAAAATTTTGCGATGTCTTTACGACATCGTTACGACATCTTTACGACAACTTTACGACATCCTATGTCCTTGTCGTCATGGTGACTTTGCCGATATCGTAAAGATACCTTCACGACATGGACATAGGACGTCGTAAAGTTGTCGTAAAGATGTCGTAACGATGTCGCAAAGACGTCGCCAAATTTTGTGCATAATCGGTTGGCCGCGCTGCTTCGAAAATTCACACGCACGGTTTTATGAACTTGTACGGAATAGGATATATTATTATGTAATTACCTTATTCTTTTGTGATCTTGCGAGGGTTTGAGTAGTGGCCAAGCGATTCGCGTATGTTAGTCCATTATAATACCTTACAAAGCTCCGGGACCTGCTTGTAAGTTATCGTTTTGTACTTCCTTTGAATATACAGGTTTTGCGATATCATTGTGCGATATATTTTTCTCCATATAGCTGATAATTTTGTTTACATTTTCTTCAAACAACTTTTTTCAAATATTTATTATTTTATTATTTTTTCATATAATTATTAATAAATTATACGTATAGAAATGCTGTTTCAAACTTTAAAGGAGAATGTAATGTAAACATTATTTTAATGTATTAATGAAAATAATTGTTTCGTGATTTTTATTTTGTTAACTGATTAATTAATTATCAAATGATTCTACGAAAACTTAGATTTTCTTAACTTAGTTTTAAAGTTCATATTTAAATATAATTCTCAAAAAT
>NC_046658.1:162690997-162697417 GCF_010883055.1 Belonocnema kinseyi | reverse complement strand
AAAAGATATTTAAATGTTTTATAACTTTTATGGGAAAATTATATTTTAATGGTTTTGCTTTTGTAAAATGGCCAATTGATTATTAGCTGACTAACTTTTTCTGAATATTGAAGTGAATAAAAATAAAAACTTAATTTCTGAAATTTAAGTAATACAAAATAATTATTTACTTATAGGTTATATGATGGAATATTGAATAGAAGTTCCAGTGGGTGCAAAGTTTAGCACAGTCTTTGCGACATCGTTACGACAGCTTTACGACAACTTTACGACATCCTATGTCCGTGTCGTTAAGGTGTTTTTACGATATCGTAAATAAGTCGTATGATCTGACGATGTCTTTACGATATCGCAAAGATGCCGAAACGACAGGGACATAGGATGTCGTAAAGATGTCGTAAAAAATGTCGTAACGATGTCGTAAAGACGTCGCCAAATTTTGTACCCACTGGGTTGCCTATTAAAAGTTCATTTATATTTACAATTATATTATTTCAATCAGATAATTTTTCATATGATTCTGATATAGTGAAATGAGTATTTGCATTCGATTTTCTGAATGTGTTAATTATTTTTCTGAAATTAGCATCAAAAGTTATCAATAAAAAAAATTTGAAGAAATGAAAGTGAAAATTTAAAAAAAAGTAGAATATAAATTATTTTCATGTTTAAATAAAATATATTGTTTAATTGACTAATTTTTCACAACATTGAAATAGTAGTCCAGGCGAATTACACTTTGAAAAAAAGAAAATTGTTAACAGCACTTGAACAATTAGAAATGGTTAAGTCGTTCATAATAAACATAAAAAAGAAAAACGCTTGAGCACTGGTGTGGCAGGGTTTATTAGGGGGGTGGGGGGTGAAAAGGGTGAAAATGGTATTATTGTGTGTTTTAGGCGAAAGCTAACGTCAAAGAGAAAAAAGTGTTTAATAGAAAACATATAGATTTTAAAAAATCTACAACTTTTGTGTGAGTGACTTTTTCACATAACCTCAAAATGTCCGAGAAAAATGCGAAAAAGTCCGAAACACTTTTTTTTTAAATGAAATTTGTCCTTCAGAAAATCATCGTACAGAGTTCTTTCGGGGCAAATAACAAAATAAAGTTTGTTTCGTATTTTTCTCCGTTGAATTAAATGGAATAATCATTTTTTAAGGTATTTTACCATTTAAACAAATTATCAATATTGAGTAGAAAGTTAATAGGTGCAAAAGTCTTTTTTCGAGTTTTTTTTCCATTCTTGAACATGCTCTCCAATGGGGACTATATATTTTTTTATTTCATCAGAAAGTATATGTCAAAACGAAAAAAAATGAACCCTGAAGGAACTCTATACGCTGCTTCTGAAGGACAAATTCCATTTGGAAAAAAGTGTTTCGGACCGCAGCAAATGATTATCTCAGAAGCCACTTGATTTTTCCATCTAAATAAATTTGTGAATATCGAGGATATAAAATGGTATACTTTCATTGAGTTTCGTCAAAAAAAAATTATTTTTGCGAAAATGAAAGATAAAAAACAAAACAAAAATAGAACACGGGTTTTCTCATTTTTCTTGGACATTTTGAGGTTACGTGGAAAAGTTACTGACACAAAAGTTGTAGATTTTTTTATAATCTATATGTTTTCTATAAAAAAAACTTTTCTCTTTGACGTAAACTTTCGCCGAAAATCACAATAAAACCATTGTCACCCCTTTTAACCGCCCAAACCTTTAAGCAACCCCAAGTGCTGTTAACAATTTTTTTTTGCCTTAAAATAAGTTAATTCGCCTGGATTATAAATAAAGATTGATTTTAATTTTTTTAAATGAGGAAATAAATATATTATTTACTTGAAGGTTACCCAGTGGGCACAAAATTTGGCGACGTCTTTACGACATCGTTACGACATCTTTACGACAACTTTACGACATCCTATGTCCATGTCATTTCGGTGTCTTTGCGATATCATAAAGACATAGTCAGATCATACGACTCGTTTACGATATCGTAAAGATACCTTCACGACATGGACACAGGACGTCGTAAAGTTGTCGTAAAGATGTCGTAACGATGTCGTAAAGACGTCGACGAATGTTCTACCCACTGGGTATGTAATTGAATATTGTTTATAATTTGTGCAATAAAATTTTATCAGCAATTTCCATATAAACAATTTTAGTTTGTGATAAAATGAATTTCTAAATGTTTCAAACTATTATTGATATAAGAGAACATTTAAATTGTAAACGATTGTTCAGTATTGTGAAATAATTTCTTTCTTAACAGTTTGCTACAATACTATAATACCTGAACATTTTTTTACATTTATAAAGTGACAAGTAAAATAAAATAATGGGAAAAACTTATTTTGAAGAATTCGAACAAAAGTTTATAAGCTTCTTAATAATATTGAAATATTTTGAGCTGTTTTTTTTTGAGAAAAGAAATATGGAATACCTTAAGACAAGTATTTAAATTTTTCAGGATTTAAACAAAATTGAGGCCTAATCAATTTTGCAAGGCGTCCAGAGAATGAAAAATATGTACTTTAGATTAATGGGAAAATTTCAAACCATTTTTTACTATTAAGTTCTAAGAACACTTTGAAAAAGATTTAATAACTTTTTAAATTACTTCTTGAAATTTTAAAAAGGAGTTTAAATGTTTTTAAAACAAAATTTTTTGATATACTATTAATTTTAGAACAAATTCGAGTAAATTTAACATATATATCAAGAGCTTTTGAAGCGATTTAAGAACAATGAAAACTCATTAAAAATTTTAGAACTTTTGTAAAAATTCAGGAAAATTAACAAAATTCTTTAGGTTCCTGAAACAATTTCTTTCGACATTTTAATTTGAAAAATTAACTTTATAAGAAAATTGAAAAAGATTTTTAAACATTTCCAAATAATTCCACAAATTTCGAAAAAGAGTAGATTTTAAAGCAACATGTTTTAATTTGGTAACATTAAAAAGTAAAAAATAAATTAAACTGAAAAATAAATTAAAAAATAAGTTAAACTGAAAAACAAATTAAATTGAAAAAAAGCAGATTTATGTTAAAGTTTTTAAACAAAAAGAAACCCAGACGTAAAAAACACGAACGTCTGTACACTAATAATCTTCTAAAAAATTAAAAATTGTAGATAAAAAGTGTGGCAAACTGAATACTCATATGGTAAAGTATCACATATGCTCTTCAATTAAAATAACTTTAAAAGGTTTTAAATGAATAAATAAATTTTATTAAACTCCCTGGGAACATTTGGCTTATTTTCAGACAATTTTGTACATTTTAAATAATTTTTCAAAATTAAAAAAAAAATGGTAGTCAGCTAAAAATATTTTCCTGTAAAATATATATTTTTTTAAATCTAGATTTTTTCTTGGTAAATCTGAAATATTCAAAAATATTTTTTAAATTTATTTAAAGTCCTAGGAACTTTTGAAAGATGTTGAGCTAATTTCTTTACATTTTGAATGATTTTTCAAAATTTTAAGAAAAATTCGATTTAAATAAAAATATTTTCAGGGATTTAAGAGGCTTTGCATAGATTTAAAATATTATAAGCTTTGGAAGCATTTTCGAAAATTTATCGTTTATTTATAATTTTTTCAAACTTCTAAAAGTCCTAAATATCTTTTGAAAATTCTAAAAAAAATGCTAATACTTCTTTCCTTTTAAGTAATTTCAATATTTGTGTGACTAAGAAAATGTTAAAAAAGAATTGTTGTGTTACATCAAAATATTAATATTATATTAGTTAGAGTGTGGGGGGAGGTAAAAGGGTAAAAAAACTTTACCTAATATTTGAACGCTTCCTATAATAATAGTACTCGTAAATTTTACGTTACATGAGTTCACTGAATTCATTGTTTCAAAATTTAATTTCAGCAAGAATGTAAGTGCTCAGAAAATTTTAACAAATGAATAGTTATTAAAAAAGTTGGGTAAATTATAAAAATGAGTACAAGAGTTAGCGCGCGCGTGCGCGCGCATATAAGTCTAGTTATAATAAATATTCAAAAACTCTTGGTTTATTATTCGATTCCTACTTTACCGACATTCTTTTTATTATTACATTTCCACACAATATGAGATATCAAGCTGAAAGTTGGGAAGAATAGAGAAAAGGTACTAAGAAACGTGTATGTACTAATGCATTTTTACACCCACAACAAAAATTTTTAATTTTTTTGTATATGTGAGAATTTATTAGTAAATAAACGTTCCTCAGTCCCTTTTCTTTTTTCCAATATCACATTTGGTATGGAATTAATTCAATTGATTAATTAATAATATAATATGATCTATAGTACAAAAAGGAATGTCGGTAAGGTAGTAATCGGCTTGCAGAAAATCTTCTTTATCAAGATGGCAAGTTATGGTTGATACTTGAGTTCCAGCAGATCAGATGGCGCCACGGGAATTTCAAAGAATTTTCAGTTTATAAATAAATAAAGAAAAAAATAAATGCAGTGTGTGCAGTACATAAAGGCAGTAAATATATAATAATTAATCAATAAAGTAAATAAATACAATAAGGAAATGTACTGAATACATTAAAGACATACGTTAAATAAAATAAGTACAGTAAATGGAGTAAACGAATATAGAAAATAAATACAGTAAATACATTAATTAAATGCAGTTATAATTGTTTATAAGTCCATCAAGTAAGTGAATAGATACAGTAAATAGATAGATATAATAATAAATACGGCAATTAAATACAATAAATAAGTACAGGAAATATAGTAAATAGTCACAGTAATTAAATACAGTAAATACTTAAAATAAATCAATACAGTATTAAATCCCGCACCTAAATAAATACAACAAACGAATGCAGTCAATGCGCTAAATTAATAGTTTAAAGAAATAGTTATATTAGTAAATAAATATAATAAATGCTATAAATAAACAAGTACAGTAAATATAGTAAATAAAGCCAGTAAATAAATACAATAACTGAAGAAAATAATAATAAATACAGTAAACGTATCCTAAAAGTGCAGTAAATAAATGAATTAAATGAATACATACAGTGAATAAATAAATGCAGTAAATTTATGCAGTCAATGCGGTAAAAAAATAGAGTAAATAAATAAATACGTTGTATATAGAAATACAATTTTTGACCTATACATTATTATAGTAAACTAAACCTAGCAAACAAATACAGTATCTACAGTAAATACAGTAAATTCCCTAAATAAATGAAAAATACAATAAATAAGTTCCGTAAATGAAATAAATAAACCTAGTAAACAAATACAGTAACTATAGTATTCACCTTAAATACCGCGAATCAATCAATACAGTGAATTAATTAATACATTAATAAATACAGTAAATGTATGCAGTAAATGCGGTAAATAAATAGATTCAATAATTAAATAAATAGGTAAATTAGTATATAAATACATTAAATAAATCAATACAGTAAACAAGTGGAGTAACTTCAGTAAATACAGTAAATACATGCAGTAAATTCGCTAAATAGAGTGAATAAATAAATAAAATAAATAAAGAAGTGAGCAAATATACTAAATACAGTTTAAAAAAAACAGTAAATGTATGCATAAAATGCACTAAATAAATAAAAAAAAGAAACATATACGGTAAATAAATAAATACAGTAAATGTATGTAGCAAGTGCAGTAAGCAAATGAGTAAATAAATAAATACATTTAATATAAATAAAATTCGTAAGTACATTATTATAGTAGATTAACCGAAAAAATAAAAACAGTATTTACAGTAAATACAGTAAATACCGAAAATAACTACAGTAAATGCAGTAGCTAAATAGAGTAATTGAATAAATAAAATAAATAAATAAGTACTGTAAATTTAGTAAATAAATACAGTACTTATAGTAATAGTGTACATACAAAAAATAAATATAGTAAATGTATGCAATAAATGTAATAAATGCAGTATAGAAATAAGTACCGTAAATACAGTAAGTAAACCCAGTAAATAAATGCAGTAAGTATAGTAAATACAGTAAATACCAAAATAAATAAAGACAGTAAATAAATACAGTATAATTGTATGAAGTAAATTCGCTCAATAAGTAGTTTAAATAAACAAATGCAGTTAGTAAATAAATAAGCGCATATAGTACATTGAATATAAATACAATTCGTAAGTACATTATTATAGTAATTTAACCCAATAAATAAAAACTGTATTTACAGTAAATACAGTAAATACCGAAAATAACTACAGAAAATGCAGTAGCTAAATAGAGTAAATGAATAAATAAAATAAATAAATAAGTACTGTAAATTTGGTAAATAAACGCAGTAAATAAATACTGTACGAAGGTGGATTGATAAGTTTCCGGCCTGACCAAGAGATGGCGCCACTAGGCCTACCTTGAGGTGGCGTTCTATAGTACCATCCTTAGATAGCTTGTA
>NC_046658.1:162649949-162690897 GCF_010883055.1 Belonocnema kinseyi | reverse complement strand
GCCTTGGAGGAGATTATGTTGAGAAATAAAAAAAAAAATTCTTAAAAACGTTGTTTTTCTTGGTCAGGCCGGAAACTTATCAATCCACCCTCGTATATATAGTAAATAGTGTTGATACAAAAAATAAATACAGTAAATGTATGCAATAAATGTAGTAAATGTACTAAGTAAATAAATGTAGTATAGAAATAAGTACCGTAAATGTAGTAAATAAGCCCAGTAAATAAATGCAGTAAGTATAGTAAATACAGTAAATACCAAAATAAATAAAGACAGTAAATAAATACAGTATAATTATATGAAGCAAATTCGGTCAATAAATAGTTTAAATAAACAAATTCAGTTAGTAAATAAGTAAGCGCATATAGTACATTGAATATAAATACAATTCGTAAGTACATTGTTATATTAAATTAAAGGAATAAATAAAAACAGTAAATACAGTAAATACCGAAAATAACTACAGAAAATGCAGTAGCTAAATAGAGTGAATGAATAAATAAAATAAATAAATAAGTACTGTAAATTTGGTAAATAAACGCATTAAATAAATACTGTACTTATAGTAAATAGTGTTGATACAAAAAATAAATACAGTAAATGTATGCAATAGATGTAGTAAATGTACTAATTAAATAAATGTAGTATAGAAATAAGTACCGTAAATGTAGTAAATAAGCCCAGTAAATAAATGCAGTAAGTATAGTAAATACAGTAAATACCAAAATAAATAAAGACAGTAAATAAATACAGTATAATTATATGAAGTAAATTCGGTCAATAAATTGTTTCAATAAACAAATGCAGTTGGTTAATAAGTAAGCGCATATAGTAAATAAAGCCAGTTAATATATACAGTAAGTATTGTAAATACAGTAAATGAATAAATAACGTAAATACAGTAAATAAAATAAATACAATAAATGAATAAGTAACGTAAATACAGTGTAAACCCCAGAATATAAATACAGTAAATACCAAAAATAAATAAAGACAGTAAATAAATACAGTAACTGCATAAAGTAAATTCGGTAAATAAATACAATTAATAAGTACAGTAAATAAATAATTAAATAGGTCAATATATTAGGAAATAAGAACAGAAAATATCGTAAATAAGCCCAATAAATACATAAACTGCAGTGAATACGTTAAATACCGAAAATAAATCCAGTAAATAAATTAATACAGAACACAAATAAATATTTTAAATAAGTATATAAATACAGTAAACAAATACATTTAATAAATAAGTACAGTAAATATAATAAATAAACCCAGTAAATAAATATAGTGACCATACAGTAAATACAGCAAATACCGAAAATAAATATATTAAATAAATCCAGTGAATGTATGCAGTAAATTTGGTGAATAAAAAGCGTAAATATAGTTAATAAATACAATAATTACAGAAAATAAATAAAGACAGTACCTGCAATAAATACAGTAATTAAGGTAAACACAGTAAATACCAAAATTAAATGTATACGCAAAATAAATACCGTGAATATCTGCAGTAAATACAGTAAACAGTGTAAAGTAACAAATACAATAAATAAATACAGTGCATATAGTAAATAAAGCTCGCAAACAAATACCGTGACTACCATAAATACAGAAAATGAATGCAGTAAATGTAGTAAATAAATGGAGTAAATAAATTAATACAGTAAATGTATAAGTACCGATTTTCGCAAACAAATTTAATTGAAATACATTATTCGAGCATTCTTCTGCAGAAAAATTCGGGGTTTTCAATGCCAATCTTTTCACTTAGGAACTTAATGAGAATTTCAGGAACATTCATTATAAGTTGATAAATTTTATGATTTTTTCTTAACAAATTTAATGAACAAATGCATTAATCAGGGATTTGTCTACAGAAAAATTCGTTTTTTTCTTCGTCAACTTTTCAAATGAAAATATCGAGAAAAAATTCCCGTCCACAGATTCCCGAATAATGCATTTATTTATTAAATTTGTTTAACAAAATCACAAACTTCACCAAAAAATTATAAATTTTGCTAAAGTTTTCATGAAGCTCATAATTAAAAAAGTTAAAATAGAAAAAAACTAATTTTTCTGTCGCAAATGCCTGAGTAATGCTTTTGTTTTAAAAAATCATGAAGTTGATAAAAAATTATGAATTTTGCTGAAGCTATCATAAACTTCTTAATTTAAAAAGTTGAAATAGAAAAAAAAAAGTTTTTCTGTAGACAAATGCCTGATTAATGCATTTGTTGATTAAATTTGTTCAAAGAAATCATCAAATTTATTAACTTATTATAAATGTTGCTGAAATTGTCATGAAGTTCCCAACTGAAAGGACTGCCATTGAAAAAACCGAATTTTTCTGCCGAAAAATGTCCGCATACTGAATTTGTACGTTAACTTTGTTTATAATATAAACAATTATAATCATGAGAGACATTTTTTATATAATATAGTTACTATTAGAATTTCTAGGAATTTAACTTGAAAAGACGTATATTTATGGAAAAGCGTAGAAAAAATTTGTTCAACACATAATTTATTTATGACAAAATTTTTTGTGAGTTGTCTAATATTTAAATATCCTGAACTAATGTTACTTCAAGCAAATAATGCTATTTCAACGATTTTTCTGATATTTACGAGCACCGGGAACGTCAAATAGAAAAAATGGCCGTTTTTCTCATATTTCTTTATTTATTAAAAAATAGAACCAAAAAAATCATTTTTTCCCACTGTGTGAAATAGTTGAATGAAAAAATGTAATTTTTGATTTGTTATTATTTTTGTATGCTCTCAAAATTTGAATTTTCGATTTTTTAAGAAAATTCAAAAAGTTGTTGTGATAATCTTATAGGGAATTCAAAAATAAATGTTTTTCTTTTTTTGAATGTTTTTCATATCGTGCGTTATTTTGCTTAAAATGTTCATTTTCGCGTGTTTTTTTTTTAATTTTGTAAGTGCTATAACTCTGGTAAATTTTGCTTTTATAAAAAGCAATCATAAGAATAAATTATTTATCTTTTCGAATACTATGAATATCCGTAAAAAAAATTTTTGAATTAAAAAAACGTGCTCTCAAAAATATTCAAAATGTGCTCACTTTTTGAATTTTTGTCCAAAATAGCTGTCTTACGAACTCGACCTTCATTTTAAGATAGTAAAAGAATTTATCAAAGGAAAATCCAATGAGTCAATTCTTTCGAAAGTTATCGTGCTAACAAAAAAAACCATCCAAGAACGAACAGACAGACAGGCTGACAGACGGACACAATCGTAACAACCTTTTTCTTGAATTCAGAGTATCTCTAAACGTGGACATTTGACAAGAACTGGTGGGGGTCAAATTTTAGACAAATATATAAATAAATACAGTTAATATATACTGAATAAATAAATAAGTAGAGTACAAAAACAAATATTTTATATAATTAAATAAATACAGTAAATACTATATTACATAAATAAGTACGGTAAATATAATTGATAAATACAGCAAATTCCGAAAATAAATAGTAGTAAATACAGTAATAAATAATAACAATGAACACAGTAAATAAATTTATTGAATAACGAAAGTAATCACATTAAATAAATAAATACAGAAAAACATTTGGTAAAAATAATCCATAAGTGAATTAAGTAAATAAATAAACAGTAAAAATAGATATTTCTTTTACAGTTTTTTCTGAAATTTCCCAAACAAGATTTCATACTTTTATTAATTTTTTTCTGTTCCCTAACCCTTCTAAGGTAACACAATAAGTATAGGAATTATCAACATACGGTATTATCGCCTAAATTTTTAAAACCTTTTTTACCACCACTAAAACTTCTATTCGAAATTTGAGTTAGTCTAGACTTCAGTAGATGGCGCCACATGTACGTTGTAGGATTTTTAGTTCCAGAAACCACCACTAGGTGGCGACACTTTGAAAATAATTCCCTTCAAGATTCTACTCTCCCTGAAACAATAAATGGTTGTAATTACAATAATTCAGGTGTTTAAACCACTGCTTTGTATTTACGTCGTCGCCTCAGCGCCGACCGGTAATTTTAATTCATCGTGCGGTAATGTTGAGGTGCGATTCACTCTCCTGCCACAGTGACCCAAATAACTTGGCGCAATCCAAGATTTTTCTAATTAATTAAAATTTTACATTTATTTGCCTTTAATGGAACAGTGAAATAATTTTAAATAAGAGAAAAATTTTAATTGGACACAAAATAATTTCTTGGAATCAAAATGAAATTTTTTCGACCAAAGAAACTTTTGTTTGGCTCAGGAAATTTCGTTTGAATGAAAGAATCTTTTTTCTAAGTGTAAGAGTCTACTAAAACAATTTTTAAAAATTAAAGTAAGCGTTTATTTAACATAATTTTTTTATCAATCCCAAACTGACTTTAAAATTAAGAAAATAGTTTTGAATTACAGAAAAAATTTTATTGCAATAAAAAATTATTTTCTTGAACCAAAGAAATTTCTTCGAATCAAAGACAATTTTTTTAAATTATCAGAGCAAACAAATACTTCTCTTTGATTAAAAAAAATTTCTTTGAATCATAGAATGTTTTGTATATGTTCTTTCAAAAAAATAAAAATACTAAAAAAACAATAATAATACTAAATTAAATAAATAATAATAAAATTTTTGTATATGTTCCTTGAATAAAATGAAAATTTTTGCAATCACATAAACTTTTCTTTCACATATATTTTTCTTTGGCTCAAAAATATCTTTTTTCTGAGTGTACAAGTCTACTCAAACAAAATTTTGTTGTTTTTTTTTTATTAAAGTAAGCTTTTCTTCATCATACTTTTTTTAATAAGCCGAAACTAAGTCTAAAATGAAAAAAATCATTTTAAATTAAAGAAAAATCTTTATTGTAAAAAAAAACATTTCCTAGAACCAAAGAAATTTCTTTTAATTAAATACACTTTTTTCAGACTGAGAGCCAATAAATACTTATCTTCTTCTGAAAAATTTTTTTGAATCAAGGAATTTTTTTTAATGTGTGTCAGAATTCATTCAGAAATTTTTTTAAATTAAAGAAATTGTTTGTGTAAGATCATTTTTTCATTTAGGCCAAAATAACTTTAAAATAAATAAAATTATTTTTAAATAAAGAAAAATATTCATTACAAACAATTTTTTCTACCAAAAAAGATTTCTTTATTTCAATAGATTTTCTTCGAATCAAAGCAATATGCCTATTATTCACTTCTTTACAATAAGTCCTAAATAATTTGTCCTTTTTTATTAAAATCATTCCAAAAGTTAAACAAATTATTCGTTTGGAATAAAATTGTGTTAATAGTACAAATTATTTATTAATTATTCTGACAAAATTATTTAAACCGAAATGAAATTTTTTAATATTAGTGAAAACATCTGAATAGCGTAAATATTGAATAGAAATTAATGTATAGTCAGAAATAAAAGTATTTCGGTTAAAAAATACGAATAACACTATTTATTACAAAAAAGATTATAAGTCTAATATTAAAATATTTCCAGGTTAAGCAAATAAAAATTGCTTAAACAATTGAAGGCTTTGGATATCCCACGAAAATAAATTAGAATTTTTTTAAACTTTTTAATTTCTTTCATATCTTTTAAAATTTTATTGAGGATTAAAAAATTTGTTGGAATCTTTCTTTGAGGTCTTATAAATCCTTTAAAAATGTAAACTACTTTTAATTCCTTAAAATCTTTAAAAACCCGAAATTTTTTTTTTACCTTCAAATTACTGAAATATCTTCAAATACTTTGAAATCAGTTAAAACAAATTAATTTCTTTTTATTGTTTGAAAAGTTTCAAGTCAAGATCCCTTGAAATTTTTGGAAATCTTAAAAATTCATTGAAGTACCTTAAAATTCGTTCAAATTTTTGCTATTTTTATAAATCCATTGAAATTTTATTAATTGCATTTTTTATTTAATAGATAAGTGTTATTTATATCAAAAATAAAGTAACAGAAAAATTAAATTCCAGTAAAATCATTTGCTCGTTTTCTTTTAAATTTTATTAAATATTTCAAATCAGGCTAAATCAATTTTAAAATGACTTTAAGCCCAAACTATTAAATCAAAACTCAGTCTTAAAATGCGTTATTTGATTTATGTAGTATTTTTCTGATATTATAGAAATTGAACAGTTTCTCGTAAATTTACTAGAAAAATTACTGGAAAAGAAAAATGTTAACTAATACACTTTTTACGTTAAAATCGGAAATTCCTTATAAATTTTCAAATAATTGCTAAGCGAGGTTTAATTTTTAAAAAATTTTACATATCCTTCCGTTTTCATTCATTCAAATTAATTAATTACTTATTTACCGCTAGGCGTTTGTCGGCATCGTTCAAGTAATAAATTTTTGAATGGGCCGTAATTTATAATATATCGGTCCCGCTTACCACAAAGTCAGTTTCTTTATTCATTATTCATTGATTTGTATAAAAAATACTCGAATAAATCTAAAATGCTGTAAATCAAATTTTATAATCGTAACAAACTAATAAACGCACAAATATTGCTTCCGTCAAATTTATTTCGCCCCCCCCCCCCCTTAACACCACCGTTACGTACAATTTTGTATATTATATTTTATATATTTAAAAACATAATTTTTCTAAATAAAAAAATTTCTAAATAAGAGAAAATTTTTTAAGATGAAGTATTGTCTAGGAATAAATAAAACATTGTTGAATACGATAAAGAATACTAAAGTATGTTAATAATAATATAACATACAAATTTCAAATAAATGTTTATTTATTCAAAGTTTCTGAACAGTTGGATTTGATTTGAAATTAAATTCTGAGAATTAAGATTTTTGAATATTTTAGATGTTTCTTAAATTATTCTAGAAGATTTGTAAGAATTGTTCTATTTCATTGGCTTTTAAAAAATTTTAGGCAAAAATCGATTCTTTTTAAAAAAAAGCTTATGACATTTTGAAATTTAAAAAAAATAAAACAATATTGGATAAATTTCGGGAAATTTTTTCAAGTTTTTAAATATTTCTGGTCTATTTAAAAGGCCTTACATTCCTGAAAATATTTTTAACTTACTCGAATTTTTCGCGAAATTTTTTAAAAATCAATCCAAATCTTCTAAATCTTCTAAATTTTCCCAAGCATTTTAAGAAAATTTGTTTATTCTCTGGAAAACTTTTGAAAATATTTTAAAGCTAGGAAAGTTTACATTTTAAAACTTTAAAAATCTTTATGTTTAAAAATCGTCTGAACCTTAAAATTCTTTTCGAATCTCTTCAATTCTACTAATTATGTCTTAAATTTATTCGATTTTAAAATTATTTTTATTTTTCATCTTGCCGAATTGAAACTCTAAAACAGACAATTTTCTTATTCTTTTGAAATGTTTAAAAATAATATCTTAAAATTAGTTCTTTGAAACAAAAAATTATTTTAATTTTTCCTAGGAACTTATAACTTTTTTTCATTTTCGCAAAACTTTAAAAATTCTTCAAAAATCTTCAGAGGTTTTAATTATTTTTGAATCGTTTTAAAATTTCTTAATTTATCTTAAATCATGTAATATTACAAAAGTGCAAAATTTGGTTTCAAAACCTTTTTATACACTTTTTAAAAATTTGAGGAAATCAATAAAAAAATGTTGTGGTCTTTTTCCTTTTTTTCTTACAATTCATTTAAAAAATGATTTAAAATTTTAACATGAACTGTTTTTCATTCTCTTGACACACTGCAAAATTCACTTTGCCTAAAAAATGTCTATAACCTAAAAAATTATTTTAAAATTCTTTCAAAGTCTTTCACATTCTTTTCCCACACATATAATTGAAGCCTTAAAAACTTAAAATTATCCGTTTGAAATAAAACCTTAAATATTTAACATTTTCTCAGCAATATTAAAAAAAAAATCTTCTTAAATCTTTCATAATAATTTTAAAAAATTCTAACTTGTTTTCAAATTATTGAAAAAAAGTTTCTGCCCCTAATTTAATTTTTCATTAAATCTTCAAAATTGTAAGAAATTTTGCAAAATATAGCGTGGTAGCGAAATTTAGAATATTAAAAGATTTTAGAGCATAATTTTGCCATATTACGTAATTTAAAAAAAAATTGAGGAAGTTTAAGAGATATTCAGAAGTTTTCAAACGATTCAAAAACAATTAGAACTTGTACACATTTTTCAAGAATTTTGGAAGGTTTCAGTTTTCACGAAAATGAAAAAAATTTGTTTAGTTTCCTAGGAAAAATTAAAATAGTTTTTCATTTCGAAAAATTAATTTTAAGAGATTATTTAAACAGGAATTAGACTTTGAAATTTCAAGAGGAAATACTTTGTGCAAATTTGCATTTTTTGTTTTGAAAATTTCTATTTTCTGGTAAAATATTAAAACTGCTTGGTAGAAATTTATTTTTTTTCTTGGAAATTTAACGAACAACTTATTATTATTTAAGATTCATGCTTTCAGTACCAAATTAATTTCTTTAGTTAAAAATTTAACGATTTTGTGCGTGTGTGCGATTCAGTGCTTGAAAATGAAATTATTTTCTCGAAAATTCCCTTTTTCTTTGTTGAAAAATAATTTTGTTAACTATTAATATAACAATTATATTTCTGAATACAAATTTATTCTTTTTCCAATTAAAATTTCAACTATTTGGTTAAAAATTGATCATCTTTAGTTAAAAATTCATCTTGTCTTTTAAAATTTATTAATTCAATTTAAAATTAAGTTTCGTTGAAATTCGAACTATTTTGTTCAAAATTCTTTATTTTTTGTTTGAAAATTCATTTTTTAACAGAAAATTTATTTGATATATTTTTACTCCAAGTTTTATTCATAGGAATTATTAAGAGTTTATATGTATTTTGATAAAAATCATCTTATTAGCAGGAAATTGTTATTCTTCTTTGAAAAATAATCTTTTTGGTTAAAAATATGTATATTATATTGAAATTTCTTACTTTAAATTTTTGTTTGAAAATTCTTATTCTTGACTAAAAATTGATTGATTCCACTTTTGGATAAAAATTTATGTTTTTTTTTTTTGTTGAAATTTAAATTATTTGGGTGACAATTTTTCTATTTCAGTTCAAAATTTATGTTTTTTGTTGAAAAATCGTAAAATCTTTATTTTAACTATTCCATTTTTCATTTCAAATTGATCCTTTTTTAGTTCAAAATTCATGCATTATGTACAAAATTCTTCTTTTTTAGTAGAAAAGTAATCTTCTTTGAAGGTTAATCTTTTTGTTTACAACATCCATTATTTGTTTAAAAATGTATACTTTTTTTAAGATTCATCCATTGAGTTGAAAATTCCTTTTTTTAGTTAAAAATTTAACTATTTTGATAAAAATTAGTCTTTCTATGCTTGAAAAATAAATTATTTTGTAAAAAATTTTCAATGCAAATTTATACTTTTTCAAATAAGAATGTTAATTATTGAATGAAAATTTATAATTTTTAGTTGAAAGTTCATTAGTTTTGTTGAAAATTAAACTATTTGATCACAAGTTCATTTTGTTGTAAAACATTTATAAATTTAATTTAAAATTAATTCTCGTTTGAAGTCGATTTATTTTGTCGAAAATTCTTTATTTTCTGTTTGAAAATTCCTTTTCTTAACAGAATATTCATTTAATCCATTTTTAATTTAAACTTTATCCATAGGAATTATTCAGAATTTATTTATTTTGTTAAAAGTCGTCTTTTTTAGTAGAAAAAAACTTTTAATTCGAAATATTATCTTTACCGTTAAAATTTCAATTATTTGAATAAAAATTTTAGTTCTTTAAAATTAATCGTTTCAGTTGCAAATTAATTTTTTTAGTTGAAAATTGAATTATTTTGTCGAAAATTCGTTTTTTTCTGGTTAAAAATTAATTACCCTGAATGAAAATTTATTTAATTCATTTTTATTTTAATGTTAGATTTTTTAATGAAAAATTTATTTATTTTGTTGAAAATTCCTCGTTTTTAAGAAGAAAATTAATCTTCTGGAATAAAGATTCACCTTTTTGCTTGAAAATCTGACTCTTTTGTTGAAAATTGATTTTTTATTGTTAAAAATTAATTTTCATAACTAAAAACTTAACTTTCCCCTTTTTTGATGGAATTTTATCTTTTACAGTTGAAATCTCAAATATTTGTTTAAAAATTCATTAATTTTTTTTTTAATTTGTTTTTTGAAAATGAAATTATTTTTTAAAAATGTTGAATGCAAATTTATACTTTTTCAAATTAAAATGTTAATTATTGAATAAAAATGTATAATTTTTAGTTTAAAGTTCAACAATTTTATTGAAAATTAAACTATTTGGTCACAAGTTCATTTTGTTGTAAAAAATTTATAAATTTAATTTAAAATTAATTCTCGTTAAAAGTCGATTTATTTTCTTGGAAATTCTCTATTTTCTGTTTGAAAATTCATTTTCTTAACAGAATATTGATTTAATCCATTTTTAATTTAAACTTTATTTTGTGGAATTGTTCAGAATTTATTTATTTTGTTAAAAGTCGTCTTTTTTAGTAGAAAAAAACTTTTAATTAAAAATATTATTATATTCGGGAATTTTCCAATTCGGTATTTTTATTTTTCGGCAAATTTATTATTGGCGAATTTTATTTTTCGGCAATTTTCCAATTCGGTATTTTTTATTTTTCGGTAATTTTATTATTCGTGTATTTTATTATTTGGGAATTTTCCAAATCGATATTTTTATTTTTCGGCAATTTTATTATTCGGGAATTTTACTGTGTCGGGAATTTTATTTTTCGGGATTTTTCAGTCGTCCCGAAATTTTATCTTTTACAGTTGAAATCTCAATTTTTTGTTTGAAAATTCATTAATTTTTTTTTAAATTTGTTTTTGTTTGTGGAAAATTAATCGCAAAGTAATCGGTAAATCGTAAATGGTAAGCTAGGAATTTACAGACACCGATTGTTGATCTACGCCGCATAGACGGCCGGTCTAACTGTATTTTAATATTTTTTCTTTTCAAGAAAGGATTCCATTCCACTGGTGTGATTCAAAACTCAATTTTCTTAAAAACATTTCCTGGATCACAAAGTGCTGGATACTTGATTTGATTTGCATTTTATTCACTCGTTGATACTTGTATCAATTTTTGATTGAAAAAGAGGCACCTGATTTCATTTCAATCAAGTTTCCTGAATGTTTACAGTGTAATTTGCATAGATATCAGGATATCATTACAGATAAGGAAATTGAAAAGCATTTGTAAATTTCAGTTTAAAAAAAGTTATATCTTATAGTGCGTCGTAATATAATTTTATTTATAAAATATCCAACAATTTTTTTATTTATTATTTATTTTTATACTTTCTTTTTCATTTATCTTTACTATCGAGACGAAATTTCAAAGATAACTTTCTTTTTATTTGCACTATTTTAATATACAAAATAAATTTTTATGATTCAAAACCTTAATTTTTCCAAACTTAATAACTTTTATTACAAAAACAAAATACATGAAGGTTTTAGATTAGAAGAAATGAATTTTTCTTCGATAAATGGTGCATTCTATTTTAGATATATCCACTCGTGCGTTTTTTTAGTATTTGCAATTATTTTAAATAATTTATAAGAATATATAATATAATATGCTTCATTATTTAGAAGAACACGCAGTGCAGCCTATACACGATAAATTCGATCTCAATGTATATTTTATTTTTTTCCTATTATGCATCTCTGAATAGAATTCTTGTTCTTAATAAATTATATATAATTTCATTCTGATATGATAAAGACCCAAAAGAGACATGCAACCGAAGATAAATGTAGCACTCGCATATTTAAAAATTAACAATAAGAGTATTTTATTTTTAATTTAAAAAAAACACACACACAACTTAAAGGATAATAATATTTCTAATCAACACATTGATCCGATTTGTAAAGGCCAAATTATTTCACGGTTATGCAATAAGCATAACAAATAATAAAATGGTAAAAAATAAAACAAGGGAAATAAAATAAATAGACAAAAAAAATCAATAAAATTATTATAAAAAATAAATAGCATGGAATGCTTGAATACTACTATAAAATATGGCTTTTTCACAAAATACATACATTTTTAACAAAATAAATAAAGTTTTCACATAATAGTTGAATTTTCGACGTAAAAAGACCAAAAACATATATTTCAATGAAAAAAGATGAAGTATAAAAAAAAATAATTTTCAAGGAAAAAGACGTATTTTCAACAAATACAAATTTTTCAGTAAAAAAAAATAATAAGAATTTACCCAACAAAAATGAAAGTTCAAACCAAGAAAATTATTTTTTTTTGCTACAAACCAAAAATTTTGAACTAAAAAAAGTCAATCTCAAACAAATGAAAAAAGTTACATTTTCAGGTAAAAAATTAATTTTTAAATAAAGAAAGGCTTTTTCACTAACCAGTTTAATTTTCAACCAAATACATGAACTTTCAATCAAACAAAAATTTTAACAGTTCAAATTTTCCAAAAGTAGTTCAATCAATCATTAAAAAAGATTAACTGTCAACTAAAAATATAACGCTTCGGACTAAAAAAAAGATTTTTGGTGGATTTTTCATTATCAAAATATGAATTTACGAATAAGAAATAAGTGTATAAAAAAATTAATTTTTACATAAAAAAGCCAAATTTTTAACCAAAAAGGATTAAGTTTTAACAAAATTATTAAATTCGCTACCAAATAGTTGGATTTTATCCAAAAAATATAACATTTCTCTTCAAACAGATAAATTTTGATTAAAAAGAAACAAAATTGAAAAATGGTTGAATTTTCATCCCAAAAACATTTTAATTGACTTTTTAAGATCGAAATATGAATTTTTTAACATTAAATCAGTTTTTACGACAAAAATGGAATTTTCAATCGAAAAAGATGATTTTTAACATCATATTATAAATTTCAATCCAAAAGTTTTTTTTTTGCGAAATAGTTAAATTTAGAACAGACCAGTAGAATGTTAAACCAACCAGAATTAATTTTTGACGAAATAATTTAATTTCAACCAAATCGCTGAATTTTTATTCAAGAAAGATGAAATTTCTCTTAAAACAGACGACTTTTTAATTTAAATTTTTTTTAAAGAAAATAGTTGAATTTTCATCCAAAAAAGATTTTAGTTTTCTTTTCAACACAGAAATATTAAATTTAAAGGAAAAGTACATTTTCTACAAAATATTTAAATTTTCAACAAATCAGCAGAATTTTCAACCAAAACGTATAATTTTTCAAAAAAATTGTTGAATTTTCACAAAGAAAAATGTAATTTATGCTAAAGGAGGTGAATTAAAGAAATTAAAAAGAAAAAATTTAAAAAAATTATTTGCTTTTTCAACCGTCCTGTTAAATTTTTATTCAAGAAAGATGAAAATTCTACTAAAACAGGTGAATTTGTTAATAAAAATGACAAATATAACAAAAAATTGAATTTTCGACACAAAAATGCAAATTCAAAACAGAAAGTAAATTTTCTAAGAAATAGTTGAGTTTTAAACAATACCAGTTTCATTTTTATCTAAGAAAGATGCAACATTCCTACTGAAGTATATAAACTTTTAAATAAAAAACACAAATTTTGAATAAAAAATATTTTTCATCCAAAAGAGATTTCGGTTGAATTATCACCAACAAAATATGAATTTTAAATAAAAGGGCAATCTTCCACGAATATAGTTAAATGTTTAAACTAAAAAGATGAATTATTAAGAAAATAGTTGAATTTGCAACCAAAAAGGAGGTCTTCCTAAAAAAATTGTTCAATTTTCAACCAAATAATTAAATTTATTATTAAAAAGATAATCTTTAGAAGAAAGTTTTTGCAAACTTGCAAAAATATCTATCGACCCCCTCCCCCCCCCCCTCTTAAGCTGTTCTAAACACTGGGATACTTCTTTTTTTTCAAACGTTAAACAAAAGGAATCTAAACAAAATGAAGTTTGGTGCACGATCAGATCTAAGTTTTTTAAACAGAAGAGAGGTCAAATTTGTTAATTTAAGCTCTAAAGTTTGTAAATTTTTTGCTACAAGTGGACACTACTAAGTGTAATCTCTAATAAAGAGACAATTAGTATAATTATTATACTATTTTATAAGTTTAGAGTCAGATCAGTTTGATTGTACAAAATTTAAAGCTTGGAAAGCAGAACCGAATGAGCGCTCGAGCAGTTGGTAGGAGTGGGGATGACGCGCAGAAAACGCGACGAAAGACTTTTTCTCTTTCGTCGCGTTTTCTGCGCGTCATACCCACTCCTAATTACTGCTCGAGCGCTCCTTCGGTCCTGCTTTCCAAGTCGTCAAATGTACTATAAGCAAAATTGCCTGTACATTAAGTTCGATTGTAATTATTAATAGCTCTTTTTTAGAGATGATAATATTTTCCTTTTTAAAATTAAAATTAATTCAAATCGAAATAAATCCTAAACGTAAAGATACTCTTTTTTATTTCATATTTTATATTATACTCTAAAAAAATTAAATTAGTTTACAATCAAATCTTAAATTTCTAAAAAGGGGGAAAAAAAGAAAAATGTGTATTCTAAACGTTTAAAATCGCTTGAAGTTTTATAATACCCTTACATATTTCAAATATTTGAAATCTTTTGATATCCCTTTATATCTCTTAAATCTCTTTAAAATTCCTCGGAATCTTTAAAAATTTTCCAAAGTCTGTAAAATCCTTTAAAATCCCTTGTTTATTTCAAGTCTATTGTAAAATCCTTGGAGTTTTTAAATTCTCTTACTTATTCTAAATTTTTTTGAATCTTTTAATATCTCTTAAAATCGTTTTATTCTCTTTAAGACCACCAAATATTTCAAATTCTTTTCAATCTTTTAATATACCTTAAAATATTTTAAATTTCTTTAAAATTTCGTGAAAGTTTTAAAAATACCGTGACATTTTTCAAATCCTTTAAAATACCTCTAAATTATTAAAATCGATCAAAAAAATCTTGGGAGTTATAAAATACCCTTCAATATTTCAAATTAAAAAAAATCAATCCTCTTTAAAATTCCTCGGAATTTTTAAAAATATTACAAAATCTTTCAAATCCTTTAATTTATTGAAATCTATTGTAAAATTTTTGGAGTATTAAAGTACCCTCAAATATTTTAAATTATTTGAAATCTTTTTAATCTCTTTAGGATTCCTCGAAATCTTCGAAAATACTATAATATCTTTATAATCCTTCAAAATACCTTCAATTAGAAGTCGATTCAAAAATCTTCAAGTTTTAGAATATCCCAAATATTTCAAATGTTTTTCAATATTTTAATATCCCTCCAAATCTCTTTAATATTCCTCGGAATCTTAAAAAATGTTATAAAATCTTTAAAATTCTTGAAAATGCCTTCAATTTGAAATCGATCGAAAAATATTTAACTTTTAAAACAACCTGAAATATTTTAAATTTTTTGAAATCTTTTGATATCCCTGGAAATCTTTCAAATCTTTCTCAAATTTCTTGGAATCTTTAAAAATGCTATAAAATCTTTAAGATCCTTTAAAATTCCTTTAATTTGAAATCGATTAAAAAATCTTAAATTTTTAGAATATCCGAAACATTTTTTATTCTTTCCAATCTTTTAATATCCCTCGAAATCTTTCAAATCGTTCTGACATCCTTGGAGCTTTAAAACAAATATTCTTTAAAATCTTTTAAAAGACCTTGAAATCTTTTACATCACTTTAAAATTTCTCGAGTTCTTTAAAAAGGCCATAAAATCTTCGAAATCGTTCAAAATCTCTTTACTTTATTGAAATCGATTAAAAAATGTCCAAGACTTAAAATACCTTCAAATATTTGAAATTCTTCGAAATATTTGATATCCTTTGGAGTCTCTTAATTTCTTCCAAAAGCAATATTATTTATTCCGAATTATAAACTAAAATATGCATCATCAGCTCGTAAAATGTTCAAAGTGAGTCAAGGCAGAAGTTGCAAAAAGATTCTAATATAAATTATAAATTAGATAAAAATTTACAGAGGTTCAGATGCAATTGTTATTAATTATAAATGTCTTTTTTATTGTTGCTCTCAGCCTGCCTAGTAGATAATAATATTATATCTTGAAATCGGAAGTTACATGGGCAACAGGAATGACCAATAACAATATGTGTATCCTGTTCGGGAGGCAGTCGTTTAATAACCCTGATTTGCCGTTTACACGACGGAATGGAATGGGAAGGGGAGGGGGTGAGCAATAGAATCCCGCGCAACAACCGTACATAATCACGTAATGCGGTTATCATGCCAATTGCGTAAATATTTGAGCCACTTTGTGGCATGCAATGGACTTGTTCCTCGACCCGTCAACGAGTACCCGATCAGCGAACTATTACACCCAACAATACTAACACTCAAATTACCCCCTCCTAGCACATTCTAAAATCTAAACTGTCAACATTAGAACATTATATTTTCAAAATTGGTGTCAAAATTCTATACAAAATTAATTAATTGTTGCCCTAATTCAATTATTTATTTATTACATTTGTAATTATTTATATTCCTCGGCAGCCCGTGTAGAAATTAAAATGGGGAACTAGTCTGGTTCCCGACCATTCGACCCCGCTTAAAGTCGGGGCCTGATCGGGTACTAGTAGGGGTCATATAATAATACATCCGCGTGGAATATTAAACAAACTCTCCAAAATTTGTGGAATATTCCCTAAAATTTTGTCAAAATACTAATTATTTATGGAAGTCTCCATAAACTTTTTTAAAATATTATAAGTGCTCAAATTTACCCAAGATTGAATGGGGAACATATCCTACGCTTAAAATGCATAAATTTATGTAACTAAAATTCCCCAAAATTTGTGGAATATCAATTTGAAAAAAAAACTTCAGCTGGAACGCAGCAATGCAAGAACTTCGCTCTGAACGAACCGCTATGTAGGTCACGGTAGACTCTGTTCCAGGTAATTATGCTCGTTACGTGTGAACTGCTGTCTTAAACACTCGACGCGTCATTTCTGTTGCGCGAGAGGCGGCACGTCGCGCCCTTGCGGATTTTCTTTAAAGCTACCAGTCCAAAACCGCAAGACTCAAATGAAGGTGGTAGCGAAATTTGAACTGTATCGTGCTTAATAGTTTACTACTAGTATAATCCTCTTCACTGATTAATCAAAAACTTTTTCACTTTCCAATTTCAACTACATGAATGATTAAACTTTATTTAGATATGGTACAAATTTAGAGTCTCATGAGTTTCGGCAGACTTTTCACCTTCATCTATATGTATCTTTTCCAATATGGATTTTCTTAAAATTCCATACAAACTTATTTATAAATGTTCCTAGAAATTTGCAATTTTTTAAAAAATACTACAAAAAAATAAGATTAAGTCTTTTTGAAGATTTTGATCGTTGTTTTTATAAACAGTTTATTTTCGTACAAAATTATTAACTTAATAATGATTTCTTAAATATATTTAAGATGAATTTAACATTAATAAATCCTTTGTCCAAAAAAAAACGGTGTAAAATTATTGTTAAATATATTCTTAGTGTTTTAAAATTAACAAAATTATTAGTGAACAAAAAGGCCCGACTAGCCCTTGACCAACCATCGACCAGGTCCCGACTGAAATTTTGAGAACAAAAAGCCCAACTAGTCTCCGATTAGTCCCTGACTGGGTACTTTTTTTAAATTAATAACCTGCCTAGCCCCCGATTAGTGCCCGACTTGTAATAGGGCCAATTGGTGTTATTTCCACACGGGAGCTGAATGTTATTTATTAAATTGAGCAGATCTATAATCAATAATTACTGAGAATTTTGAATAGGGTGGGGCCAAAAAAATATTTTAAGAAAATTAGCAACAATTTAGGAAAATTATGGAAATCGAAATGGGATCTCTGTATATAAGTAGTGTGTTGTGATCCTAACAAATCATAACTAAAAAATTTTTAATTTAAAATTAAATCCTAAAAATTTGGAATAAGAAGAAATACTTTTTGACAATATTCTTGAATTTTTAACTAAAATATTTGCAATTCTAACGAATTAGTTGAATTTTTAAATAAAAATATGAATGATCAACAAACGAGATTAAATTTCTTCCGAGAAAGTGAATTTTTAACTAAAAACTATTAATTTTGAAACCATACAGTTGGTATTTCAAGAAAAACGACCAATTTTCGAACCAGAAGTCAATAATTAAAAAATTAATTTTTAACTAAAAAACGTGAATTCTCAACAAAAAATGATATAACTGGTATTTCAACCAGAAAATATTTCTATTCTAAAATAAAACTATTTGAAAATAATTTTTCAGCTAAAAAAATAATTTTCAACCCAAAAATATTTTTATTTTTAATACAAAATATTGGAAATTAATCAGAAGGAAGAATTTAAAAAAAATAGTTTAATCCTCAAAAACCAAAAAAACGATTTTTTAGTAAAATAGTAATAGTTGAATTATTAAAAAACCAAAGAGACGAATTTTCAACAAAATACGTGAATTCCCAATTAAGTAGTTAAATTTTTAGTTCAAAAATTAATCTTCAATTCAAAAATATTTTTATTTTAAATAACAAATATGACAAATTAACCAAAGAGAGGAATTTTTAACAAAATAGTTGAATCCTCGAAAACCAAAGAGACGAATTTTCAACAAAATACGTGAATTCTGAAAGATGCAGATAAATTTTAAGATGAAAAAATTAATTTTCAACTGAAAAGTATTTTTATTTTAAATAAATGATATTCGAAATTAACTAGAAGGACGAATCTTCAATAATACAGTCGACTTTATCACCAAAGAAGATAATTCTCAATAAAATAGTTAAATTTTTAAAAACTTATGATAATCTTCAATTAAATAGTTAAATATTTAACAAAAAATAGGAAAAAAACAACCAAAAAGATTAATTTTCTACCGAAAAAAGACGAATTTTCAACAAAATACGTGAATTTTCAATGAAGTAGTTAAATTTTCAGCTAAAAAATAATCTTCAATCCAAAAATACTTTTTTTTAAAATAAATGCCATTAGAAATTAACCAGAAAGACGAACTTGAAACAAAATAGTTGGATACTCAAAACCGAAATGACGAATTTTTAACAAAAAAGTAATATATAAATCCTTCAAACCAAAGAGACAAATTTTTAACAAAATACGTGAATTCTCAATGAAGTGGTTAAATTTTCAGCTAAAAAATTAATTTTCAACAAAAAATATTTCTATTTTAAATTAAAAAAATTATAAATTAACCAGAAAGACGAATTTTTAACAAAATAGTAATAATTAAATTGTCAAAAAACTAAAGAGACGAATTTTCAACAAAATACGTGAATTCTTAATGAAGGAGTTCAGTTTTCAGCTGAAAATTTTATTTTCAAGCCAAAAATATATTTAATATATTAATATATATATATTAATTTTCAACAAAAAAATATTTTTATTCTAAATAAAAAAGATTATAAATTAACCAGAAAGACGAATTTTTAACAAAATAGTAATAATTAAATTGTCGAAAAACTAAAAAGACGAATTTTCAACAAAATACGTGAATTCTTAATGAAGTAGCTCAGTTTTCAGCTGAAAATTTTATTTTCAAGCCAAAAATGTTTTTATTTTAAATAGAAAATATTATAAATCAACCAGAAAGACGAATTTGAAACAAAATATTTAAATCTTAAAAAACCAAAAAGACGGATTTTTAATAAAATAGTTAAATCGTCAAAAAACCAAAGAGACGAATTCTCAACAAAATGGTTGAATCTTCAAACCAAAGAGACGAATTTTCAACAAATTACGTGAATTCTCAATGAAGTATTTAAATTTTCAACTAAAAAATAATTTCCAACCCGGTCATATCTTTATTTTTATTTAAAAATATTAGAAATTAACCAGAAAGACAAATTTTAAACAAAATAGTTGAATCTTAAAAACCAAAAAGACGAATTTTCAACAAAATAGTAATAGTTAAATCGTCAAAAAACCAAAGAGACGAATTATCAACAAAATACATGAATTCTCAATAAAGTATATAAATTTTCAGCCATACAATTAATTCTCAAACCAGAAATATTTTTATTTTAAATAAATGCTATTAGAAATTAACCAGAAAGACGAATCTGAAACAAAGTAGTTTAATCCTCAAAACAAAAAGACGAATTTTCCATAAAATAGTTTAATTTTAACCAAAAAAGATAATTTTCAACAAAATGGTTTCATTTTTAAACAGTTAGGATAATTTTCAACTAAATATTTTAATCTTTAAAACCAAAAACATGAATTTGCAATAAAATAGTTGACTTTTTAACCAAAAAAGATCATTTTATTAAAATGCTTTAAATCTTTATTTGATAAAAATGAAACTGTTTGTTAAAAAATTAAGCTATTATAATATTTTCTTGAAAATATAACTATTTCGTAGAAAATTAACTTTTTGTTTAAAATTTATATTATCACTTATAAAAAAAATGTTTTTTTTTATTACAAATTCATCTGTTTCAGTATAAAATTGATTTTTTTTATAATAATGCAACTATTTATAAGAGAATTTAACTATTTTGTTAAAAATTCTTTCTTTTTGGGTAAAAAAATTCGTCTTTTTGGATTGAAAATTCAATTTTTTTTGTAGAACCTTAATTTTTTATGTAACTGAGTTAACTGGAATCTTTTTTGGATGAAAACTCAACTTTTTTTGCAATACAAAATTCTTTGGCTTTGAGATAAATTTCATATTTTTTGATAAAAATGCAACTATTTGCTAGAGAATTCAATAATTTTGTTAAAAAGTCATCCTTTTTGGTTAAAAATTCGTCTTTTTGGGTTGATAATTCAATTTTTCTGATAGAACATAAATTCTTGTTAAAAAATTCATATTTTGATCGTGAAAACTCGACTAAAATCTTTTTCAACAGAAAATTCAACTATTTTTTGGAAAATTTATCTTTTTGATTTAAAATTTCATCTGTTATAGAAGAAATTAAATTTTTTGTATGAAAATGAAACTTTTTAATTAAAAATTTTTTAATTGAAAATTAAACTACTTGGGTCAAAGTTAAACTGCATTGTGAAATTTTTCTTTATTGAAGGCTTATATCTGGTTAAAAATTTAACTTTTTAGTGGAAAATACTTTTTTTTTCTGGTGAAGAATTCATTTTTGAACAGAAAATGTAACTTTTTCATTTTTTTATGATTGATATTTTTTAGTTAAAAATTCGTGTGTTTTTGTTGTTGTTAAAAATAATTTTTTAATTTAAAATTTCATTTTTGTTGGGTAAAAATGCATCAGTTTTGTGGAAAATTAATGTTTTGTAGAACAGTCATATTTTTTATTTGAAAACTCAATTTTTGTAAAGAAAATCTGTCTTCCGGTTTGAAGGTTCAATAATCTAGATAAAATTTTAATTTTTTTTTGAGTGAAAAATCTTTATTTTTCGGAAATTCGTCTTTTTGGTTTAAAAATTCTTTTCTTTTATTCTATAAATTTTATTCTTTTCTAATTAAAACATAAAGTATGACGCTTTTTCGTTCACGATTTGTCTTTCTAGGATAAATATTCAACTATTATGTTAAAAATTCAATTGCTTTGTTGACAATTTCAGTATTTTGTTAAAGAGTTATCTTTCAAAAAAGAAAAAACTTTTTCTGTTTGTTATAAATAAATTAATAAATTTGAAAATTTTAATTTTGTATATGAAGTAATGTTTTATTATGGTTAGAAAATATTCTATGGTAAAAATATCATAAGATTAAAATGCTGGTATTTGAATATTAATGATTTTAAATGAAAAGTTCGTCGAAATATCAGAGAATTTTGAAAATGTGACGTGTTTAAGTTTTAATATATGTAACATAATATTTTTTTTATTTATTAATTTAAATTAATTTTGGATTTCCAAATATTTTAATAAACAAATTATGTGTTTTAATGAACACAATTTGCTTCCTTATTTAATATTATCATATGTTATTTCAAGTTCAACAATTGAACCTTGTTAAAAATAATTGAATAAATAAAGGAAAATATGCCAGTGTAAATTATAAATAATTTTGGAAAAGAACTCGAGATGAACTTTCAAAAAAAATATTTCGGGTTTTCTTTATTTGACAATAACAATTTAGAGTTGAATGTTTTCCATTTTTTTTTTTTTTTTGAAAATTTCATCTGTATTTTTTATTTTTTAAAAATTATTTATAAAAACCTATTGTTTACAAAAATTACGATGTTATAATCCCTAAATAAAATTTTTTATCTAAAAACGTATCGATGAGATTTTCGGAGAATCTTTTCAGCAATAAAATATGCCCTACAGCATTAGGATAAAATAATATTGCAACCGTAAAAACTACTGTTAAATAAACAATGAAAATTGTAAAATATTTATTTTAAAAGTCCACCTCAAGTTCTATTTAAAAAACCAGTTATAATTAACAATAAAATATTTTCCTCGATTTTATAAATAATTTTCAACAATGTTTATTTTTTATCTTGAAATAACTTTAGTTCATGTTTAATTTAAAAACAAATATTAATATTACTTAACATTAATTAATTAAAATAAAATTGGTTGATTATGTGTAATTTTAGTGCATTTTTTAAACAGATGGAACTCGAATTTTCCAGAAAATAACTTTAAGTTTTCCTAATAATCTAGAGGATATTGTTTGACTTTCTGAAAACCTTTCCAAATTCGTAAAAACCTTTTTTACAAAATTTTAAAAAATCTACATTTTCTTCAAATTTTTATAATTAACAAATTAAACATTTTTTAAAATTCTTTTTAATATATCTGAAAGTTCTAAATGTATTTTAAAATTTTTTTAATTTTCCTTCAAATACTTTAAAGACAACCAAATTTACCTTCAAGACTCCTAGATCATATTTCGAAATTTATTTCGAAATACTTTGAAATCTTTTAAAAAATTATGCTAAAGTTAATTTTTCACAATAAAAAATCATTTAACATTTTTCTGGGAGTCGAAGAAAAAATTTGTATTCTCGTAAAACCTTTCGTAATTTTTATCCAGCTTTCTGTTTCAGAATCTTCAACAATCTACATTGAAAAAATTTAATCCCGGGACAATTTTATTGTTCTCCTAAAACCTTTAAAAATTCTTAAAAGCTTCTCATTTTTTGTTCTAAATCATCAAAAATGTACATTTCGTTTTAAATATTCCGGGATCTTCTCAAGATTTTAATTATTTTCGATTTTTTTTCAAAATTACTGAAACTTCTAAAATTAAAAAAAAAATGTAATCAAAAAAATTGTTTAAAAGTCTTTCTGATTCTATGTGGCCATATTTTAAAACCTTCAAGACTTAAAATTAACCTTTTAAAATAAAATCTGAGTAGTTTGGAATTTTCCCAGTCTTAATGTCCGTTTGGTTGCAAAATTATATAAAAAAAAAAATATATATATATATATATAATTTAAAAATATAAAATTTAAAAAAGGTACTATAAAATTATAAAAAATTTATAAAATTTCATCTACGATAAGCTTCATTCTATTTATTACATTACAGTCATCCAAAACTGTAAAATAATTTAAATCGTCATTAAATTATTCTTTAAAAGTCATAAATTAATCATTTAAAATGAAAATAAACATTTATTATTCATTATTTTCTGTAGATTCGATTAAAATAACTATGATCAACAATTCAAAACCTGAAGGCACTGATAGGCGAGAACAGGTAGATTAAATAGCAATTTTTGAATTATTTCGAAAACTTGGTTTCTATGTTGCGATTTCTTATTTAGAACAAGATCCTTTAGTTCATGTTTTATTTAAAAACAAATATAATGAAAATTCCCTTTTAGTCCTAATTCTAAATTTAAATTTCATAAAAAGAGTTATGCCGAAAAGAAATTTTTTAAATTAATTTATTAAAATTAATGAAATTTCTTTACAATTTATAATTTTAGTTCATTTTTCTAAACTTGAAAATATATTAAGATATCATTTTTTTATTATCTAAAGTACAAAGACGTTGATTTGTATTATATTAAATAATTTCCATTATTCACAGTTAATATTAGAAATAAAATAATCAATGAATAATAATAAATAAAACAATAAATAATAAAATAATCTGGGCTAGAAAATAATTTATATTCAACCGTTGATATAACCTGAACAATAAAAATATTGTTATAAATCATAAATTCTTAAATTCTCTAAAATTCTTTTAAGTTCTCCCAAATTCTGTAATATTCTCGGCTATATAACCGGAACTTAAATTCTTGGGAATTTAAGAACTCTAGGGCTGTGAGAGACTACACAATTCTTCTCATCTTGTGCAGAAATTCCAATATGGATCTGATCGGGGCCAGATCGGGCAGAATTTTGCCCAAATTAGGCTATCTAGATGGGGCCAGACTCGAAATGAAACGCGTTGCCCGATCAGGGTCCAAGCGTTGCGTGCAGGGATAACCATACCTGGCCCCGATCGGGCCCATATTAATTTATTTTTCTTATTCTTAATTAAAAGGGATTCTAAAATAAAATAATATTAAAACCAAATATATCACCTCCTTAACTGAAATTAGCGAATATAAATATCAGGTTATATAACAGATCGCGATATGGAACAATTGGAGTATGTCAGACACTTTTTTTCGAGCAAACGGAAAAAGTCAAAATATGCAATATAACAGCCAGCATTTGTGTATGATAAACCATTTGAGTATTTTGCAATATATTTTTGGTTTTAATTTCTAAATTGAAGTTGCTTTCAATTTCTGTATTGAACTTAATTGTGGAAAGTATCAAATCACCGAAAAATACGTGAAAATAAATATTTTTTGCTACTTTTCTTATAAATGAATAACCTCAATTCGAGGTTAGGTTTCATCTTAAAATTCTTAATAAATTTACCTATTATAGTCTTCAACACGTAATTCAGGAATATTTTGAAGTATACTATACTTACGCATTCGTCTTGTGCTCACTTTTGGCATTTTTTGCCACTTATTTTGTTACTTTTCCAAATATTAATGTAAATATTTTTGACGCTTGACCCTTTACGTTGAAACTTGGGCGATTTGGAGTCAACCCACTTTAGTCCCCGAAATTAATGGAGCGCTATCTACTGGCAAGCTTGGCTGTTAAGTCGGGGTCTAGACGGGGCCAAATTTAACAACCACAAAATTGTGTGCCCGATCTGGCCCATATCGGAAATAAGGCAAAGATTTGGCAATTTCTGCATGGGATACATCAAATCCTGAAGTATCAAAAAAGCTGCAGCTCAATTCAATTGATACGAAAATCTTTATCAACATTCAAGACGATGTTCAGACGTTGACTAGGGTTTGCCGAGCAGAAATTCCAATGTGGATCTGATCGGGGCCAGACCGGGCAGAATTTGGCCCAAATCGGCCTATCTAGATGGGGCCAGACTCCAAATGAAACGCGTTACCAGATCTGGGCCCAAGTTCAACGCCTAGAGATTACCCAGCCTGGCCCCGATTGGGCCCATATTGATTTATTTTTATTACTCTTGATTAAAAGGGATTTTAAAATAAAACAATAATAAAACCGTATATATCACCTCTTAAACTGAAATTTGAGAATATAAAAATCAGTCGATGAAACACATAACGTTATAAAAATATTAGAGTATGTAAGATTAGAAACAATGTATTTTTTAAAAAAGTTTTTTTGTAGCAAACGAAAAACGTCAAAAGACGCAATATAACAGCCAACATTTGTAAAAAACTATTTAAATAGTGATAGATAAGTGATAAACTATTTAAGCATTTTGCAATATATTTTTGGTTTTAATTTCTTTATTGAACTTTAATGTAATAATTTATTTTGAAATAAGCGATTTATAATGTTGCTTTTTAAGTTATTTAGGTTAGGTTTCATATTAACATACTGAAAAAATTTACTTCCTATAGTCTTCAAGACCTAATTCAGGAATATTTTGAAGTAAACGATGCCTACGTACTTGTGCTCACTTTTGGAATTGTTCTTCACTTATTTGATCAATTTTTCAATTATTAATTGAAATATTTTTACGTTTGGCAGTTTGCATTGTAACTTGGGAGATTCGAAATCAACCCACTTTATGCCCCGACATTAATGGGGCGCCATCTACTCTCAAGATTGGCTGTTCAGTCGGGGTCTAGAGGGGGCCAAATTTAAAATCCACAAAATCATGTGCCCGATCTGGCCCAAGTCGGAAATAAGGCAAATATTTGGCAATTTCCGCACAAGTGATGATGATGAAAAAATCAATTGATGATGGTGAAAAGCATTCAAAATTTCTTTTCAAAATCATCAATCCACATCAAAATTGTTCGATGGTTCTGTTGCACATCAAATTGATACCTTCAAATTAAATGCGAGTCATGAAGTAATTTTTTAATGAGTTCATAAAAACGATTCGAAAATAGCACTCTTCAAACGGAAATGATCATCAGAAACGAGAATGAGTAACGACTAAAGATCTATTTGATTTGTTAAAACATAGGTGCGCAAAATAGGTAAGACATCTAGGACTCATCCGGATATTCAAGTCCATACGGGAGCGTGTGAAAAAGAGGTGTAAGAGGTGGAATATCAAAAAAAGACCGAGTCTAGAGAGCGCTTTGTCATGCCCGATAATGATGGCGCGACGCGACTCCCTCTCGGAGTAAGAAAAAAAAAAAAAAAAAAAAAAACCGTCTTTCTTTATCTTCCAACCCGAAGAATGATCCGCTACCGTACCTTCATTTCATGTCCGCCATTAGTGTCTGTGCTACTGTGATTCGATATTATCAAGTGGCGGCTGGTCCCGTGAAAACATGAATGAGGTCGGACGCAGGTTGAAGAACGAAGCGCACGCTGTGAGTCAATTATTCCTGACACGTGTTGTAACACCACGTTTGCTACGAGGAATTAACTTTTATCGTCGCGTCGGTATAATCCTTTGAAATTTTTTAAGCAATCCTTCCAAAGCTGAATTAGTTAAAAATTAATAATTGAAAATTTCACTCGGGAAATGGATGAGAGAAATATTTTCATAAAATTTCCTGAAAATAATACCAAGAATCCAATCATCAAATTTGGACAACCAACATAAAATGTTCCTATTGAAATTTGAAAATGAGATTCAAATTTTTTTTCCTAAAAAAGAAAAGAAAAAACTTTCTATTTTGGACAAAAATAAAAATGAGAAGGCAACCGATCCAATCTCCTTTCTTTTCTTGTTTATTTATTTTTTATTTTTATTATTATCAAATCACAATGAAAATAATTGTAACGAATAATCGTCAATGTTTAGGCACTCGTCAGCAACCTTATCAAGCAAAAAAAAAAAATGAAATGAAAAAAAATATTCGAGCAGGGAGGAACAGCAACGAAATCACGATGCTCTCTTCCTGACATCCGAAAGCATCGTGGTTTCGTTGCTGTTCCTGCCTTGTATTTGCCTTTTAATTTGACTTTTAGTAGAAAATGAGTCCTTCATAATAAGAATTTTTTCATTTTTATTATCAAAACACAATAAAAAAGCGTTTGTAAAAAATAATTAACAACCTTTCGGCACTCATACAGCATCCCTATCAAGTCAAAACAAAAATTCGTGCATGCAGGAACAGCAACGAAAACACGTGCTGTATCAGTACCGAAACGTTTTTCATTGTTTTTTACAAGTTTTTTTTTTTATTTGAAAATAGAGATGAACAAAAATTAATAGTTCCTAATAATGAGGATTAATTTTCTACTAGGAAGAAAATTTTCAATAAAATACATGAATTTTCAACCAAATATTTGAATTTCCAACTTTTAAGATCAATTTTCAATTAAAAGTATTAATTCTCAGATAAAAAAGAATCGAATTTTCAACAAAATATTGAAATTTTCTAACCAAATAGATCAATTCTCATCTAAAATAAATTCAACTAAATGGTTATATTTTTAAATAAAGTAAAAAACAAATTTTCCATAAAACAGAGAATAATTATATTTTTAGTCAACAAAAAAAATTTCCACCAAAAATAAAACGGATTTTGAACAAAATATTAAAATTTTCTACCAAAGAGGAGAACTTTAAATTAAAGCGATGAATTCCAAAAATAAGCATTTCCAACAAAAAAGATCAATTGCCAACCAAATAGTTCAATTCTTAACTGACAAATACAACATTTTAACAAAAATAAAATAGTTATATTTTCAGTTAAAAAACTTAACTTCGAACCAAAAATAAAAGAAATTTTTCACAAAATAGTTCATTTTTTAAGCAAAAAGATGAATTTGAATCTAAAATGATGAATTTAAAAAAAAAGAAGAGTTTTCAAGAAAAAAGATGATGTTTTAACCAGCAGCATTAATTTTATTACGAAGAAGGCAAGTTAAAAAAAATATTTTCAAAAGGAATAGTTGAATTTTTAAGTACAAAGAGAAATTTTCAACTAAGCTGTTCAATTTTTTAGCAACAAAATTTTTTTTTAATATATAATAGTTATATTTTCAGTTGAAAAAATTGTTTCCCCACTATAAATTAAACGAATTATTAAATAAATAATAATTAAATATTGTAATAAGGAGATGAATTTTTAATTAAAATGATGCGTCGAAAAAATGGATTTTTAAGCAAGATGTTTTTTTTAATCAACGTGACTGATTTCATACGTAAGAAAATAAATTTTCAAAAAGAAAAAACGATTTTCAAAGGGTAATGTTGAATTTTTAATCAGAAAAGATAATTTTTCAACTAAACCGTTCAATTTTCAACTAATGAAAATGAATTACTGTTGCTATTTATCGTTTTTAGTTAAATTTTTTAGTTAAAGTTTAGTTTAGTTTTTTTAGTTAATGTTTAAGTTTTTCTTAGTTAAAATTTTTTGGAAATTTAACTCTTCGGTTTAAAAACATCTGTTTTTTTAATTCGTCTTTTTTGACAATAAAATTAATCTTGTTGATTCAAAAAATATCTTTTTGGCTGAAAATTCATTTTTTTAAATATAATATTTTAGTGAAAAGTTTATCTTTTTGGTTAATTATTTTGTTGGAAATTGGTTTCTTTCTATCTGAGGACTTTATTTTTTAACTGATGAAAATACAACTATTCTATTTTTTGTTGAAAAATTGTCTTTTCTCATTAAAATTAAATTATTTTCTAATTAAAAAAATTTTTTAGTTGAAGTCAATTGGCTGAAATTTTTTGTTATTAAAATTAATTTTTTAAAGTGAAAATTTAACTTTTCCTTTTTTTCTTATAAGCCCGTCGTTTTAATTAAAAATTAAACAATTTGTTTGAAAATTCAAACATAAAAAATGTATGTAGAGGATTTAGCTATTTTTTTGAAAATTCTTATTTTTTGGTTGAAAATTTAACAACTGGCACTCATAGAGCCTTATCAAGGAAAAAAAATAAATAAAAATAAAAAATATTCGAGCAGGAACGAGCAGCAACGAAACCACGATGCTCTCTTTCTGACATCCGATAATTCATTTTTTTTATATTCTCGGGTGTCAGGAAGAGATCCAAAAATAAAATTTAACTAAATAGTTCAATTTTGTACTTAAGAAGAGAAATTTTAAAAATAGAAAATTGTTATATTTTCAGATTAAAAAATCATTATCCCACTATAAATAAAACGAATTACTTAAGAAATAGTTCAATATTTAAATAAAAAGTTAGATTTTCAACTAAAACGATCAATCGAAAAAATGTATTTTCAACCAAGAAGATAATTTTTTTAACCAACAACGCTAATTTTATAAGAAAAAAGATTAATTTTCAAAAAGAAAACACTATTTTCAAACGGTGTGGCTGAATTTTCAACTAAAAAAGATAATTTTTCAACAAAGCAGTTATATTTTCTAAAAAAAAACTGTTGCTATTTATATTTTTTAGTTGAAAATTTAACTATTCGGTTTAAAAACACGTCTTTTTTTCATTCGACTCTTTTGTGAATAAAATTAATCTTGCTGATTCAAAAAATATCTTTTTGGTTGAAAATTCATTTGATTGAAGATTTATAATTTTAGTAAAAAATTCATCCTTTTGTTTATAAGTTTAACTATTTTGTTGAAAATTTGTTTCTTTCTGGCCAAGGATTAAATTTTTAAACTGATGAAAATATAACTATTTTATTTGTTGTTGAAAATTTGTCTCTTTTAATTAAAATAGAATTATTTTATCCAAAGATTTTATTTTTGAGTTGAATTTAATTGGATGAAAATTATTGTTCCTTATTTTAAGTTTTTTGAACTTAAAAATTAATTGTTCCTTCTTTTATAATCCTGGATTTTTTATTAAAAATGTAACCATTTTCTTGAAAATTAGAATTTTGTAAAAAAAATGTATGTAGAGGATTAGCTATTTTTTTTTAAATTCGTTAATTCTAATTGAAAATTTAACAACTTGGTTTAAAAATTCAGTGCTTTGGTTGAAAATTCATAATTTTAGTTGAAAATTCATCTTTTCGGCTGAAAATTTTACTATTTTGTTTCAAATTCGTTTAACTTTTTTGTTAAAGATTTTCATAAAAAATAGTTGATTTTTTAACTACAAAAGATTTATTTTTTATTTTGTACAAATGTTTGTTAATTTTCATTTGATAATAATAAAAGTAAAAAAGACGAAAGAAATGAAAAAGAGAAGAAGGGAGACTTGGTTGGCTGCCTTTCATTTTTTTCCTAAAAAATAAATTTTTTTCTTCAGTAACTTTTTTAAAATCTTTTTTTAAATTTCAATAGGACCATTTTATGGTGGATGTCCAAATTTAATCTTTAAATCCTGAAAATAAAACCAAGAATCCAGCGATCAAATTTGTATTTTTTTTTAAATTTTCTCTAAAAAAAGAATTTTCTTATTTTCTTTTTTGGGAAAACTTTGATCATTTTTTAAATGGCAATAGAAACATTTTGCGTTGATTGTCGAGATTTGATAGTTGGATTATTGGTTTTATTTTCAAGGAATTCTGCACATTAACTTGATTATTGGACTCAAATAGGACATTAAATTTGATTTTAATCTCATCTGAATTGATGAAACTATAAGTTTCACTTAATTTTTACTTCTCTGAATTATTTAACAAAATTTTGGTTATTAAATTTTTGAAAATTTTCAAATTTAATTAAAAACTCAACTGTTTTTTTTTTTCAAAATGCAATAATTTTATTTAAAAGTTATCCTTTTTGCTCAAAAATTTAACTTCTTGGTTAAAAAGTGAAATACTTTATTAAAAATTCACTTCAGATTTGGTAAGAAATTAATTTTTTAACTGAAAATATAACTTCTATTTTTTTTTTTGAAATTTTATTTAGCTAAAAATTGAACTGCCCATTTGAAAATTTATCTTTTGTAGTTAAAAATTCTATTATTTTGTTTCAAAATCTTTAAGAATAGGTAATATTTCAAAAAGACGAAATTTGTAACAACAAAAGAAGAGTTAAATTTTCAACAAAAGGGCTGATTTTCAATGAAATACTTGAATTATCTAGTAAAAAAACGAATTACAAATAAAATTGTTGAATTTTTAACCGAAGAGATGAATTTTCAACTAATATTATTAATATTCATACAAAACACTGCATTTTTTAAAACTTGTTAAATTCTCAACCAGAAAAGAAAAAATTTTCAAAAAAATAGATGAACCCTATACATATATTGTCTTACCAAAATTTAATTTTCAAACAAATTAAATCATTTTAATAAAAAAAGATAGGCTTTTCAAAAACAAAAGAAACGTTAAATTTTTTAGCCTAAAAAACTTAATTTTAACAACAACAAAACATTTCAACCAATTTAGTTCAACTCAAAAAGAAGATTTTTCACTAAATAGTTAAATTTTCAACCAAAGAGATTAATTTGTTACTAAAATGAAAAAAGCTAAATCAAATAAATTTTCAAACAAAAAGATAGTTTTTGCATCAAAAAGATTAATTTTATTGCTAAAAAACCATTTAAAATAATATAGGTTTTTAAACCGAATAGTTAAATTTTAAACTAAAAAAAAAATAATTACAGTTATTTTCAGTTGAAAATTGAACTGTTTGGTTGAAACATTATCTTTTGCAATTGGAACTTCAAATATATACTGTTTGGAAATATTCTCTTCTCACAAAAATTCGAGGAACTCTAAGGATTTTTAAGAACTGAAGTTATTTTCAGGAATTACTAGAAACTTGGCGGGATCGTCAAATATCTTTTTAAAGGACTTAATAATAATAAAAAAATAAGTCAAAAAAATTTAAGAATTCACAAGAGATTATGTCAGATTTTGCGACAGTTTTAATGATATTAAAGAATGTCATGCGAGTTATTAAAAAGTTATTGAAAAAGATTTTAATAAATTTTAAGAGATTTCAAGAGATTAAAAAAAAATCAAATATTTTGAACATTTTCATCAGATTTTAAGGAACCTGAGAAAATTTAAAGCATTTCAAGAGATTTTAATTAATTTCAGTTAATTTTGAAATACTTTAAATGATTTCAAAAAAGTCAAAGGGAACTATTAGGGACTTGGCGGGATCTTACTGTTTCTTTTGAACAGATTTAAGAATGATACAAAAAGTTCTAAGGAGTTAAAAAATATTTTATAAGATTTTAAGACAGTTTTAGTGATTTTAAAGAATTTCAAGCGAGTCATTGAAAAGTTATTTATAAAGATATTAATCAATTTTGAGAAATTTCGAAAGATTTTAAATGACTGTGAAAAGTTTGAAGGGATTTCTAAAAAAAAAAATTGGAAGAGTTTAAGGATTATCAAGAAAACTTATAGAATTTCTAAGGCGGAATTTCAAAGTTTAATTTTAGAGGATTTAAGAATATCTCAATAAGTTTCAGTAACTTTAAAGAAAGTCTAGTGATTAATTAAAAATTTATTTAAAAATATTTCCAGGTATTTGAAAAAATTCTAAGATCTTAAGGATTTTCAAGAGATTTAAAGGATTTTAAGAATTTTGTACAGATTTTAAGTGATTAGAATTAATTTTCGTCAATTTCGAGATACTTCAAAATATTTTATATGGTTGTAAATAATTTGAACGGATTTCAACAAAAAAAAATTTGAAAAGTTCAAGGATTTTTAAGAAGTATCACAAGCGTTCCAAATTGTACACTGTTAGATTGCATTTTGAAAATTGGAAAATTTTATTTGAAAAGATTTGAAATTTTATCATTTTAAATAGAAGAATTTCGAATTTCAATGATCTAAGATAATAAGAAAATTTCTAAAATAGGAAAAATTTAAAATATCAAAACTGAAATATTTTCCAAATACAATTTTAAAAATTCAATTATTTAAAATTCAAAGGAATTAAAACTGTATTATTTAAAATTAAGAGCGTTCTAAATTGAAAAATTTCAGATTGAATTTTTTTTTACAATTAAGTTTTCAACAGAAAGTTTAACTTTTCCCTTTTTTAGGATTGATATTTTTTAGCTGAAAATTCGCTGTTTTTGAAAAAAAAAATTTTCAGTTTGAAATTTCATTTTTGTTGGGTAAAAATGCATCAGGTTCGTGAAAAATTAATTTTTTGCTCGAGTCATATTTTTGATTTGAAAATTCAATTTTTGTACAGAAAATTGGTCTTTTGGCTGAAAGGTTAAACAATTTAGAGAAAAAAATTTTCTTGAGTGAAAAATCTTTATTTATTGAAATTTTCTTTTTTGGTTTTATAATTCTTTTTTTTTATAAATGTAATTGTTTTTTATTAAAATTTAAACTATGAGACTTTATTGTTGGATATTCTTCTTCTAAGGTTCAATATTCAACTATTATGTTAAAAATTTAATTATTTTGTTGGAAATTTCAGTATTTTGTTAAAAATTTTATAGTAGAAAAAAAACATATTTTTTAATTGAATTATTAAATTTAAAAATTTCTAATTTTTATATGAAATATTGTTTTATTCCGTTTATAAAATATCTTATGTTAACAGTATCACAAGATTAAAATCTGGGATTTTAATATTAATGATTTGAAATGAAAAATTACTCAAGGAAAAATTGTCATAGTTTATATTTTAATTTAAAAAAAATGAAATTTATATATCAAAAGAAAAGAATTTTAAATCCAAAAAGACGAAACAAATAAAGATATTTCACTTAAAAAATAAATAAAATTTTATCGAAATTATTGAACCTGCAAACCATAAAAAAATTTCTTTGCAGAAATTTAATTTTCAAGAAAAAAATATGACTGTTCAACAAAAAATCTATTTTCCATGAAACTGTTGCATTTTTAAGCAAAAAAATAAAATAAAATTACAAACTAAAAAAAAATTTTTTACGCAAAAAAACGCGAATTTTTAACTCAAAAATATCAATCTTAAAAAAATGGAAAAGTTACATTTTCTGTTGAAAAATGAATTCTAAAAAAAAAGCATTTTCCACTAAACAGGTAAATTTTTAACCAGACATAAACCTTCTATAAAAAAATTTCACAATGTAGTTTAACTTTCACCCAAGAAGCTGAATTTTCAATTAAAAAAGATTAATTTTCAACAAGATAATTAAACTTTTAACTAACGAGATAACTTTTCAACTCAAAATATAAATCTTTAACAAAAAAGTGATTTCTTAACAAAAAATGAAATTTCTTCTAAAACAGATGAAGTTTTAAATCAAAAAGATAAATTAAAAAAAAAAGTTGAGTTTTCTGTTGAAAAAGATTTTAGTCGAGTTTTCACGACCCAACTATGAATTTTTTAACTAAAAATAATTTTCTGCCAAAAAAATTGAATTTTGAATCCAGAAGACCCATTTTTAACCAAAATGGATGAATTTTGAACAAATTTGTTAAATTCTCTACCAAATAATTGCATTTTTAACAAAAAATATGGATCTCAAACCAGAATTTCTTATTAAAAAAAAGTTTAGTTTTCATCCAAAAAAGATTCCAGTTAACTCAGTAACATCGAAAAATTAATTTATGTAACAAAGAAATAAGTTTCTACGAAGAAAATTGTATATTTCATGCAAAAAGACCAATTTTTTTAACCAAAAAGGATGAATTTTTAACAAAATATTTGAATTCTCTACCGTATAGTTGCATTTTTATCCAAAAAAGATAAATTTTTGACTCAAGCAGATGTTTTTATTAAAATGACTTCCGTAAATATTTATGCAACAATTTTTTAACAAGTTATTAACAATCAAAGTTCTTGATAATTTATTTTTAAAAAATGGATTTCTCGCGAATGGTTCATCGAAATTCAATAATTGAGTTATTAAATTTTTTTACGAAGTATACTTTACGCTAAAAAATTGTTCGGTAGTAAAAAACATTTCTTTATTGTTTAAATAATCTTTTGTTTTAAACAATTAAAAATTAATTAAACTTCTCCGTCTACGATCGAATTATTTCACGTTCCAATAATTTTCAACCAAAAAATTAATTTCTCCAACAAAAAGATAAATTTTTAATCAAATATTTTAATATTGGAACCAAAAAAGATGAATTTTCGATAACGAAAATTTAGTATTTGGTATTGAAAATAATGGAGACTTTTGATTCAAATCAGTTGTCGGAGCGCGGTCACAAAAAAATCGACAACTTTTGAACTACTACAAAATACAAACTTTTTTTTCACTAAAATTTTCGGAAGAGATTTTAGAATCTATTGGAGCGAAAAAGAATTCTTTCAGAGGCGGAGAAGTGTAATTAATTTTTAACTTTTCTAAACAAACGATTATTTAAACAATAAAAAAATTTTCTTCACTACCGAAAAATTTTTTAGCGTAAAGTATAATTCGTAAAAAAAATTTCATAACTCAATTATTGAATTTCGATTAATCGTCCCGAGTAATCCATTTCTGAAAAAAATTATCAAGAACTTTGATTGTTAATAACTTAAAAAAAAATTGTTTGCAAAATATTTCAGGGGAGTTATTTTGATATAAAAACGAAAAAATGCAATTTTTTATTAATTAACCCATTAATGACCAAAGCTATCAATTTTATAACATGAGTTTGACCGCAAAATTTATTGGTATAACAAAACAATAAATAAATCAAAAGTACATTTTCTTATATTTTTGGGTAAGCTAAATTCGAATCCATCGTCAAAATTCAAATATTTTGATTTAAAAATTAAATATGGCGGTTTTTGTATACAAAAATAGTGTAAAATGTTTGATTTTTTATTTTTATAATTTTTTTTCAGACACAAAATGCTTTAATATCTTAAAATTTCTTCACCCATAGAAATCGGTCAACTATAGAAACTTATGAAATTTTTTAAAATTTTGTAGAAAAAATTTTTGATTAAAAAAAAAAAAAAAAAAAATTGGCAAAAAAATTGTTCAAAAAATCTGAAAAAGTTCGTGAATATTCTTTAATTAATTCTAAGACATTTTTATTCTTGGAAAATTTGTACCAGAGCCCATAGATTTTGAACAATAATTGATCAAAATTCATGCGAAAAGAATTCGCATGACAAAAATTAGCATGAAAAAAATTCGCATGAAGTTTGATCAATTATTTCCCAAAATTTATAGGCTCTGGCACAAATTTTCTAAGAATAAAAATGTCTTAGAATTGATCAAAGAATATTTTCGAATTTTTTCAGATTTTTTGAAAAATCTTTTTGCGAATTTTTGATTTTTCTTTAAATAAAAAATTTTTTCTAAAAAATCTGAAAAAGTTTCAGTGTTCTATGGTTAATTTCAGGAATCATTGTTCTGTTGAAGTTTAAGAATTTTGTGTAACGATGGTGGCAGAAATTTTAAGATATTAACGCGTTTTATGTCTGAAAAAAATTAAAGAAATAAAAAATCAAACATTTTTCTCTATTTTTGTATGCAAAAGCCGCCATATTTAATTTTGAAGTCAAAATATTCGAAATTTGATGACGGATTCGAATTTATCTCACCCAAAATTTTTTTGAATCAAGTTATAATATGGAATTGCTTTCGTAAATTGAAATTTTAATTTAGAATAACAATTCATAAAAAATAATTTAAAATATGTAGAAAAAATTTGTCGCTAGTTTAAATATTAACTATTAAAAAAAAGTGCTCGATACTTTATTTTTCTTTCAAATATAAAATACTTCGAAATCAGAAGAAACAAAAATTCTGTAATCGAATGAAAAATATTTGTTTGCTTTCTCCTTGCATTCTCAATTATTTTATTTAGAAAATTTGTAATTGTCAATTTTTTAATTGTTCTTTTATAAAATGAAACGCATTTAAATAAACTTTTCGAAAATGTTATTGAATTCTTTTTTCTTGAATATTTTGCTTTAAAAGCGCATAACATTTTTTTAAATTATTAAGAAAATGGAATAATTGTATTTTTGAAAATTTTTTAAAGCTTATAACTTTGTTTTATGCTGTCATATATTTATTTTTTATTATTTACATAATAAAAAAGAATTATGTAGGTATATAGGTGAGTATTTCTTAACGAAATTGTTAACAAAATGTTAACCATTTGCAGTCAAATCGCAAGTAAGAATATAATATTGAAAATTATTTTAAAAATTCCTGCTTAATAAAAGAATTTGTTTTTCATCAGGAAAAAATTAATTTAAAGTTAAAAAATCTGTTGCCTAAAACTTATTTAGTTTAAATTAAAATAACAAATGATCATTTTATATTTTCAAAACTATTTTTTTTACTTATAACTTTTATGAATTTTTCCATTTTTATGATTTTCCAACTGCTATTATCCAATACGAAAATTGTGTGTAATCAAAATACAACTATGTCTTCCAACTCTAATTTAAATTAAATAAGGTTCACATAACAAAATTTTTAACTTTTTAAAAATCAATTTTAATCTAGACGAATAAAAAAAAGAATATTTTTTTATTGAATGAAGAATTCCTGTATTCAGCAGGAATATTTATTGTTATTTTCAATTTTTGATGATTTTTAGTTACCTTGAACACTACACAAAAATAATTTCAGGGTAGCAACTTCAATCGAGGAAAAAAATTATCAGTGATTTTCCGATTCTCGAAAATGTTTTACGGTTAAAAAAATTCAAAATAGTTTAATTTTAAGTAGATTAATACATACAAAAAATCAGCGAAAAAATTTATAGATGCAGTACATTCATAAACTTTTAATAATATTAGGTATGAAATGACTTTTGAGTCTTGCATAATTATTTCAAAATTAAAAACACTTTTTTCAAATCTATTTAAAAAATTTTAATTCTTACCACCAAAAACTCACCGACGCAATAAACTTATAATTTTGTTTATAGTTTTATGAGTGATTTTATTTGTGTGTCAGCGTAAAGTTAGTAATTTATCAAAGTTGCAGATTCCTATCTACATTTGCATAAATAAAATTGATTATGTGCACCAATGTTTTGAATTTTATAAATATTGTTGGATTTCAAAATATTTATGTTAGTAAATGTTATAAAATTTAAATCCAATCTTTATGTAATTTGATATTTTATTTTTTATTATTCAATTTTAATTTATATTATAATATTATTAAACTTAATGACATCACAATATATCTATTCATTTAATAATCTTTTATGTTATTTGACAAAATTAGATTTTAAGATAAAATTTTAAAAATTATTCTTGTAACAATCAATAAACCAATTTCAAATTTATTTAAATTATATTTAATTTTAAATTTGTAAATAATTTAAAAATATGAAATATGAATATAATATTAGTATAAAAAATTATAAGCCTGTATAACATAATATTATTAACCTTTATAATTTGCTAATATGGAACTCATGAGAATATTATTATTATAACTAAAACGTGAACAAAAAAAATTTGTTTATGACTTAATTATGTAAAATTTAGAATTGATATGGCTCCAATATCAAATATTTAATACATTTTTATTAGATAACGTTAAAATAAAAATACGATATTATTTAATTTTAATCTAAAAATAATAAGATTTTCAACATTAAATCTTTAACATAATTAAAACATTAATGTAATAAATTAATTTAATTGTAATTTAGCTTATAATAACTTAACATTTTAACCCCAATGCTTAATTATATTTTATATAATAATGTTATTAAACATGATGATTTCGCCATATATCTATTAATTTAAGAATCTTTTTTTTAAATTAAATTTTAAGATGAATTTAAACTAATTATTACTTTAACAAATATAGCTCTAATATTAAATAGTTAATAAATTTTGATTAGATAAGGTTAAAATAAAAATACGATATTATTTAATTTTAATCTAAAATTAGTAAGTTCTTCAACATTAAATCATTAACATAATTTAAAAATTAATATAATAAATTTATATAATTATAATTTAGCTTATAATAACTTTACGTTTTGATACAAAATTTAATTAAAATTTATATAATAATATTATTAACCTTGATGATTTCGCAATATATCTAGTAGTTTAATAATCGTTTATATTATTTAAAAGAATGGAATTTTAAGATAGACTTGAAATAAATATTACTTTAACATTGAATAAACCAATTAAAAGTTTATTATTAAAAATAACAGCTGTTATTGAAAGTAAAAATAAAGACACAAATTAAAATAATTCTTGGCGATCGATAAAAGTAGAAATCTAGCTTTAAGTTCGATTAAATTTATACATTTAAAACAGAGGTCGCCAGTCGCCACAAATTATGTTCTTAAATCCACTATGTAAGATTCAGCCTCCATGCGCTACTAATGGAGGTTACGAGTTCGTTTCAAATTAATAATTATTTGAAGGAAAATATTCAAGCATTATTCTAAGAGAAATTATTTCTTCGATGAATACATTCATTTTCTCGTCTCAAGAACATGAACATTGTTTCAATTAAAATAGTGGTCAAAATAAGTTTATGAATTTTCTTGGATCAAAAAACATTTTGTTAGAGTTTAAGTTACTTATAATGAGAATATAATATTCTCAATTCAATATTTTATTAAACTTAATGCAAGTAAGTATAATGGAACAAATTAACTCAATAATTTTTTGCCCAGAGTATATATATTCTTGATTCAAATAGTTGTCCTGATTCTATAATTTTCTTGATTCAAGAAAATCGGGGACAACTGAAAAATCAAAAAAAATAAAATTCCCGACACTGTAAAATTCCTGAATTAGAAAATTCTCGATTGATCAAATTCGCGAATAATAAAATTGCCGAAAAATAAAAATACCGATTTGGAAAATTCCCAAATAATAAAATACACGAATAATAAAATTACCGAAAAATAAAAATACCGAATTGGAAAATTGCCGAAAAATAAAAATACGAAATTGGAAAATTCCCGAATAATAAAATTTCCAAATAGTAAAATTTTAGAATTATAAAATTCCCGAATTGCAAAATTCCCAAATAATAAAATTCTCGACAGTTTATGATATTACTGAATTAGAAAATTCCCGAATATTAAAATTCCTGACATTTTTTAATATTACCGAATTGGAAAATTTCCGAATAATAAGATTCGCTTTTTATTTATTACAAATACAACAATAATACATTAGTTTCAAAAATTATTTTTAACATTTAAAATTTCAAAGCTTATTTCTTGAATTTAAAATAGCAATAATTTTAAATGAAATATTTCTAGCTATTTTTTTAATGTTTACAGTATTTTAAAAAATACAAAAAGCGTTCGCAAAAATAAAATTTTTAATTTATAAGGTAAGGTATATAGTTTATATTTGTAAGGTACAGAGAAAATTTAGGGATAATTTTTTTCTTCCAAGCGCACGTTTTACAAATTTGGTAGGTGATACAAAATTTAATTCTTCTTTTGAAGAAAAAAATTATTGCTTACATTTTTACGCTTTTTTTTTAATGTGCATAATATTTTTAAATAAAAAAAAATACAAAAAGCTTTCACAAAAATGTAATTTAAAATTTTAAATAAATAAATATATATATATATGAATTTAAAATTCAATTTTTGCTAACGCTTTTTGTATTTTTTTCAAATTTTATGCGCATTTTCAAAAAAAGCGTCAAAATGTGAGTCATTATTTTTTCTTTCAATGTAGAATTAAATTTTTGTATCGCTTTCCTTATTTTTGAAAACTTGCGCTTGGA